>NW_027185698.1:17312589-17354711 GCF_028583685.1 Petaurus breviceps papuanus | reverse complement strand
AGAGAGATCAAGGCTTGCTTTTGGGTGGGTGAGGGTGGTGCTTCCTCCCATGATCCTCCTGTTATTGCTAGTTTCTGACAGTTCTTATTTCCGGCTAATTGGTCATCCACAGTTCTCCTTTCTACATCTCTCCTCAGGTTCTGTTGGGCCTGTTGTTGCCCTGCAGAGTTCTGCCATCTTTCTTATCCCCTGCCATATGGCACTCATTCTTGTTATCAAGGGACCACCTCTCTAGCAACTGGCCTGTAGGAAGGAGAGCAACGTTTTAGCCATATATATACACACCTCTGGACCAGATAGCTTCCATTATTCCTAAACCTCTTTTTGCACATTGGTCCCTGTAGTTCCAAGCCTCACACACATAAAAAGATTGCTAGCTGTATGTCAGTTCGTGTTGGTTTGACTTACCTTTCTCCTCCAATACCTGTGTGATATGTCTCCTGCTTGTGCTAGAGTCTTCTGGATTGGATTCAGAGACTCAGGGAGAGTGCCTTGTTGGTTCCCTACCCAGCTGTCTCTTTCCCTCCTTCCCCTGGGGCAGTTCAAATTACCTTAGTCAAACTACCTTCATGAAACATATAGAATATTGAAGGAGGGAGGAATCGTCTCCTCCTGGTTCTGTCTGCATGCTGGGGGGAAAAGATATTTGGAATTTCTACAACAAAGAAATGGGATTCTGCAGCAGTCATTTAGAGTCACTGAAATAACCGATCATTTTTTCCAAATGCAATCCAGTTCTATTTCCTTCTCCTGCATAATTCTGGGCCCAGATCATTGTCCATCTGTATATATTGATATACATATTGATGGACTAATTTGATAAGTTGCCCATTTAGCTCTTGTCATGGTCTGGGCTGTATGTGGTTTTTATTGATTTTGTTTTCCCACTATAGATAGTTGGACCAATTTGTTATATATTGCTATTGTTTTCATTTAAAAGGCTTTATAACATTTCTGAGCTTGATGCAGTCACTAATAATGCAAATAACTGACATTTATAAAGCATCTTACATTTACAAAGCACTTTTCAGAATCACAGAATCTTGGAAGGAACCTCAGAGGCATTCTAGGCCAACCCACACCTGAATCTCTCCTGCAAAATCCCCAGCAATAAGTACCTAGCCTTTTCTTGGATTCTGTATGATTCAATTCAACAAGCAATTAGTAAGTACCTACTATTTACCAGGCATGTGCTAGCTGCTGAGGGTACAAAGACAAAAACTGAAAGACCTTCAGTAGGGAAGAGCCTTCTCCCTCCAGAGTTAGCTCTTTTCTTTTTTGGATGGCTCTGATTATAATAGGGCAGCAAGGTGGCACAATGGATAGAGTACTGGGCCTAGAAAAGGGGAGACTCATTTTCCTTAGTTCATGTGACCTTGGACAAGTCACTTAACCTTGTTTGCCTCAGTTTCCTCATCTGTTGAATGAGCTAGAGAAGCAAATGGCAAACCACTCTATAGGTGGTATGATTATAGACTGGGATCATAAAGAATGATTCACAACTGAATAACAAAAATAAAAATAGTTATAATGTTCTTTCTTACATTAAGCCTAAAGTCTTTGTTAAATCTGACTCTCTGACTTTTATTTTGTTCCATTATCAAAAAACAAATACATGGCTTGACTACAATTCATTTGAAAAAAAGATCTGGGATTCTTAGTAACCTGCAAGCTCAATATGAGTCCACTGTTCCATTTGGCATCCAGAAAAACTAATGAAGTTGTAGGCTGCATTATGAGGCCCATGGCAGCTGCCCATTACTTCTGGTTCAATTTTCTGGGTCACTAGGAAAAAGAAGTTGTTTTTTCTGCATGACAGACCCTTCAAATCCTTGAAGTCAGCTGTCATGTCATCCTTCTCTCCTTACTGATTAAACATCCTCAATCTCTTCCAATAGATTCTCATAGGTTGTCATTTCAAGTCCCCTCACTCTCATGGTCGCCCTCCTCTGGATGTGTTCTGTGTCCTCCCTAAAATGCAATAGGCAAAATGAACAAAGAACACTAGATGTGGCTTGACCAGGGCAGATCCTGGACATAAGGTTTCTCTTCCTGCAGCCTTAGACTTCATTAGCTTTCCTGGTTGCCATGTTGAACTTGATATATATTGAACTTGCAGGTTGTTAAGACCTCTCCTCCCCCTCCCTGCACCCCTTCTCTGCCATCTTGTCTGGCCATATATCCATCAGCCTTGCTCTTAGTCGGTCCTGACTCAAGCCAGTCCCCTGATAGCTCAGGTTTGATTTTGAAACAAAATGAGACATGTATAAGCCATCCAATCATTAACAAAGAGATTCGCTTGGTCATAGCAAGAGATTATTTAACAAGGAAACACACTGAGCACACCTCGAGTTGATTCAACTGAGAGAATTTGCACTGCTCGAGTTGTCCATTGTGATCCACCAGTGGAGGATCCCTAACACTTCCTGTGGCTGCTTTGTACTCAGAGGATCAGAAAGTGATATCAACAGCCTGAGTCTTTCTGTCCCCAGAGCCAATCAGGACTCAAGGATGATTTCAATACCTTTTAAGGAAAAATTAGCCTAACTTGCATGCAGGGAGGCATTCGGCTATTACTCCTACCACAAGTCTGTACTTATGAAGTTGATTTCACTTGGGGGACCCCAATATACAACTTTACATTTATCCCTGAAAAATCTCATCTTTTTAAGACAAGGTTCATCTTTCAAGATAGTCAAGATCTTTTTAGATTCCTCTTATGACATACACTGTGTTAGCTCTTCCTCCTTCCTGTGAGTCATTTATAAATCTGAGAAGTGTGCCAGCTGTGGCTTTAGCCTAGTCACTTAAAACAATGCTAAACCTATTTTACAACACCCCCCCCCCCCTTGAGGTTTATGGGGCAAGTATGGTTATCTTTGTGATACAAATCAAGAAACAGACTGAGAGGGATTTGCTCATGGTCATATACCTAATAAGTGCTAGATTAGAGGATTGGCAACCAATCATTACCCACTAATTTAATACCTAAGTCTCTTTACCCAAAATCACATTATCTCTCTTCTACAAATAGGAATATTTGAAGAACCTTGACATGAATAAAGAATTCTGTTGTTTGGGCTTTATCCAGGGCAAAGGTTCTTAATTTTTTTTTGTCTTGACCCTTCTTAATAGACTAGTGAAGGTTATTGACTCCTTCTCAGGGTAAATCTTTTAAATACATAAAATCAAATATATAGGATTACAAAGGAAACAAATTCTATGAGTATATGCACGTGTACACACATGTGCTTATATGCACATACATGCACACACATGCACACACATATAGATATAGTGTATACACAGACAACTATACATATGTACACATATTCATAAGTACATATATACACACACGAGTTCACTGTTCTTAACCCCTGATTGTGATAGTAATGGCAATTAAAGATTCCCCTGTATTGGCTTGGTTTTCAAATTGATTGTGTTAAAACCCAGAGTTTGTTAATCCCACCTGTGGGATGGGCTTGTTGATGTGAAAAGAAAGTCCTGAACTGGGAGGAGCTGGTGATGTAGATTTGGAGAGACCTTAGAGAGAGGCGGAAGATCTTTTTGGAAGCAGCACCTCGTGGAGAGAGAGAGACTAAGAGAATTGCTGGTGGCAGCTTTGAATTGCCCTGGACTTTTGAGACCTGCCCCCCTGAGCTGCCAAGGACTGAGGAGACATGGCTGTTTTGCTGGTACTTTGTCTGTCTGTTTTGATGTTGTTTTGCCAGATTTGTCCACTGGTGAAAGACAGTCCTTTTGTTGAAGAAGTCCTGGAACCTGGCTGTTCGCTAAGAAGCCCTGAGACTGTCCTGCAGACAGAGAGTGAATACGGTCCACTGGTGAAGGGCAGTGCTGTTGTTGCAGGGGTCTGGGAGCCTTTCTGTTGGTTCAGAAGCCCTGAAGAAGGATTTTCTTGTTGTATGTTTACAGAAATCCTGGGAGAGGGCTTTGCTAATGTGTTCAGGGGTTCTAGGACTGTTCTACAGACAGAGGATAAATTCATGAAGGGACTGGCAATGTATCTTGTGGCTTTGCTAAGCCTTGTCTCCCCAGGAACTAAGATTGCTGAGAACTTGCCTCGTGTCAAGATGAAGAAAAGACCTCCATTTGGGTATTAAGTGCTGTGTTTAAACTTGATGTAACTCTGGGGTAGATTCAATTGTGATCCAGGGGTGGGGAACTTTTGACCTTATGTTTGGAAACTAATCTCCATTTGAGAAGAGGGGTTTTGTGGTGGACTTAATTAAGGTATAGCCTAGGGGTGGAGAAGTATTTAGAACAGAGACTTTGTAATTGATTGAATGATTGGAAGGTCCTGGGGTGGGGTAGTCCTTGGAGATTAATCACATTTAGTAAATGCTGTATTTTGAATGATGTCATGTTTTGATCTTCTCTGTTCTTGGTTTGTCACTGAATAAAATAGAGAGCACCTATGCTGGTATTTTGAACCTGGGAAGTTGCCTTCTTTTGGCATTATATTACACTGATTTAAGGTACCTTTCTTGTTGCTGTCCAACACCTTTAGCAATCTATCTTCCTTCTTAATTGAGGATAGTTCAGAGGTGTTAATTAGTCAGCAGAGAAACCAGGAGGATTCCTCCATAGGCTTTCAAATGGAAGGACCAAGCCTTCTTACTTCATTTTAGTACTTGGCAGATTATTTAATATTTAAAATTTTTATATTTTTCAAATATTTAATATTTAATAAATTCATTCCAATAGTCTCAGTTTGGGATTTGTCTGTACAAGTGGGAATTGCCTTTTCTGATGAAAGCCTTTGAGGCTAAATTTTGTTTTACTCAATCAAATACTTAAAAAAAGCCCAACAATAAATAATAGAAACATTAAAATCTTCTATTTTATAGATATCTGTATAAAATATCTATTTTATAGATATTTCTATCTGTACCTCTCAGACCTGTGGTAGCAAAGAGGCATCTGAGTAGGACTTTCATGGACACACTGAATGATGAGCTGAATAAATATGTAATAAACATTTGATGAGTTGGATCGAATTAATTCAGACTCTCTTAATTTGGAATTTAGGCTAAATTGGATGGAGATAGGAAGAAGTTAGCAAACCCTTTCCTCAGAAGTAATGTAAATTGTATAAACAAGAATATTGGAATAACCTTTAAAACACTTGAGAACAGTCTTTTTGGACATGCATTTGAGAAGCAACCATTTACATATAAACAATGGACATGTAGATTAAAACTATAACTAGACATCTTTTCACCTGTGGCAAAAGCAGTGAAGAGAAAAGGGATAATGCTCAACTGCAGTGGAGATGCAAACAACAGACTTGGGGATAGTGGCTGTGTATTGTGTTGTTTCAAGGTCATTGTCCTTCCCTGTCCTGCCTTCCCCATGATTACCAAGACCATGTCCCAAGAGATGGACTCTAGGCTATAGGGAGAGGGCCCTGGGCCAATTATGACCCTGTTAATTACAAATATTACAAGTAATTATGATAAGTTCATTAAAGTCTCATAACAACTTTTACTAGGCAGCGCTTCCAAGGTCATAAGCCAATGGGAGCAGTTCAGAAGTGTTAATTAACTTGCAAAGAGGTCAAGATAAATGGGACAGCTAGGTAGCATAGTGGATAGAGCACAAGGCTTGAAATTAGGAAGACTCATCTAATACAGAGTTCAAATCTCACCTCAGACACTTACTAGCTGTGTGATCCTGGGCGTTGCTCACCCGTTTGCCTCAGTGTCCTCATCTGTAAAATGAGTTGGAGAAGGAAATGGCAAACTACTATATAGTATCTTTGCTGAGAAAACCCCAAATGAGGTCAGGAAGTCAGACACCAGTGAATAAAAACAAAATAAATCAGTAGGCTTTAGAGTCAGAGGATTTGAGTTCAAATCCCATCTATGTATCTTACCACCTACGTGATCTTGGGTGAGTTATTAACTCTCTGACCTTCTCTTTCCCTATCTGAATGTAATCCGGGTAGATTGGTAAGTGTCGGCTGGATCCAAATTATCTCCAGGATCAAAAAGAAAATTCTGTTTGGCATTCAAAGCCTTTCATAACATGCCTCCAACCTTTACCAGATCAGAAAGATCTCTTCACAAGTCACTTCTTCATACCAACCCCCTCCAGCTACTCAATGATCAGTTAATACTTGCGTTCAAGTTATTCCTCAAACAAGGACCTCTTACCCCCCAGTTCCAGACTTTTTCATGGCTATGACCTTGTCCCTCCTCATCTCTGCCTCCTGGTTTCCCTGGCTTCCTTCAAGTCTAAGCCAAAATCCCACCTTTCCAGGAAGCATCTGCCAAGCCTTCTTAATTCTAGTGCCTTCCTCTTGTTGATTACCTCCAATTTATTCCATGTTTAGCTTGTTTGCTGATAGTTGTTTGCAAGTTGTCTCCCCCATTGGATTGTGAGCTCTTTGAAAGCAGGGACTGTCTTTTGCCTTTTTTTCTTTTATCCCCAGTGCAAAATGCCAAGCACATAGTTTTTGCTTAATGAATATTTAAGGACAGTCTGACTACATATAACCACTGAAAAGAATCCAGATTCCTTGAGGTCAGGGATTGTTTCCTTTTTTATTTGTATCCTCAGAACCAGAATAATGCTTAGTACATAAAAGGTGCTTAATAAATGCTTGTGATTGGTATTGATTCCTTTAATCCCTCCCACCCCATTAAAAAGGTCCTTCTTTTTATAAAAATTGGGAACCACTGATTTAGACTAGTGGTTCTGCGAAGCCACAAAAAGGATAAGAAGGTCCTGAAAAGACACAAAGACAATGCAGTGACCTAATTAAGGAAGAAAAGAAACAAGCATTTATTAAGTGTCTCCTATGTGCCAAGAACTGCGCTAACATTATAAATATTATCTCATTGGATCCTCACAACAACCCTGGGAAGTAAGAAGGTATGACCTCCCTTTTGCAGTTGAGGAAACTTAGGCAGATAGAGGTTAAATGACTTGCTCAGGGTCACATAGCCAGTAAGTGTCTAACCAAACACAGAGCTCTTTGATTTAAGGCCAAACTCTCAATCCTTTAAGGTACCTAGCTGTAATAATTCACTTTATAAAGCACATCAATGTTTGCAAAGCACTTTCCTCAACAACACCCCTGTAAGGCAAATATTATTACTCTCATTTTACAGATGAGGAAACAGCTTTGAGAGAATAATTAATCTGCCTATCATATTATCATATAGCTAGAGCTTGTGGTAGAATTAGAACCCAGTTCTTCTGAGTCTAAATCCAGTATTTTACTCATCAGGCAACATTGTCCCTCATGGTTGCTCTCATCATAATCTGCCTGCACTAATGCGATATCTAATTAACCAAACTTCCTAATTCTACTCTTCCCCCCTCGCTAGTCCATTGTTCACTCTTCTGCAAGATCAATCTCTATCTCAAACAATCTGGTCCTGTTCTTTTGCTTAAAATTTGTCAGCGGCTCCCTGCTGAGTACTTGATAAAGTCTAAAGTCCTTTAGTCTCATGCTCATTGACCTTCACAATATGTCACCACTCTATTCCTCCAGGCTTATCTTACACTACTCCCAACAACATGCTGCAGTGAAATGGTACTACTTGCCATGTCCGGTGCATGAGAGGCATACAGGAAAAACTGATGGACTTAGATTCAAGAGGACCTGGTTAGAATAGTGCTTCTGACACCAAATATGTGATGATGGCCAAATTTCTTAGCCTTTCAGAGCCTCAGATTCCTTATACATAAAATGGGGATAATAATATTTATGCTTCCTACTTACAGGGTATCGAAGAGAAAGTACTTCATAACACTTAAAGCGCTATAGAAATAAGAGTTGTTATACCCCCTTAGTCTTTCACCTATGAGCCTTTGCTCATGCTGTTCCCAGTGCCCAGAATACCCTTTACCCTATTCCTACCTTTTGAAGTATTTTCCAGTCCTTTAAGACTCTTCTCAAATGAGCCGTGAAATTTTCCTTTCTTGAATCTCATCTCCCCACCCCACCCCAGTCAGTAATTCTCTTCCTCTCCTTTCAGCCTCTAACAGCATTTTGTTTATGCTTCTCAATGTGATTATTATGTATTATTTTGTATTTATAGTTATTTGTGTATTTATCCGAGCTAAGTTGGCTTGTTATCTAAGCTGTGCCTTCCTTAGTGCCTGGCACAATCGCTTAATGAATATTTTTTAAAAGCTGAAACTAAGGAGAGAATGAAGAGCCAGATACCTGGCTATCATATGACCTAGGGCTATGAATTGGGGTCCCCCTGCTCCCTATAAGGTATCTCCCCCATAAAGAACACTCTGCTCCAAGGTCGATGGATTCTGCTTACATACTCAAAGTAGATGATGCCAGATGGAATGGCCTGGGCTTCAGGACCATCTGGCTCTGCTGATGCCCAGTCCTCCCCTAAGGAAGATAGTCAGGGAACTGTATTTCACTCAGGAGCCCTTAAGGCAGAGGGCTCTTTTCCATTCTTTGTCTATTTTGCAAAGGCAAGTTCCAACTGGACTGGCCTTGTGGGTAGGAGGCCACCAAGAGGTGATTTTAAGAGCCTTAAGAAGAACCACTGACTGAAACAATTTCCCTTACTGCCCACAGAAACTTGAAATGCCCTTAATGGGGGACAAGGCTATTTATTCTGCAAGGAGATAGCAAACTCTAAGTGTAGTTTTTAAATGAGGAGACAAGAAAGGGAAGAGAAAAGGAGAGATGGAACACCTGAAATAACTGGGGAGAGGGTGTTCTTGAAAGGGGAGGGAGGGAAAAGAAGAAGAAAGGAGAAGCTGAAGGTGATGAAGGCAACCATAACCTACTTCACAATTTTGTTGGGGGTGTCCTTTCCTACTTAGAAGTTACAGGTTGAAGAAAGCAGGCAATGGGGTACGTTAGAAGGGAAGATGCCTTGGGCTGAGGGAGAGGGAGGAGGAAGAGATATCTCAGATAAGGGATCATAATTTGGGTCCATGGATAGTTTTCAGGGGGTCCATGAAGTTGAATAGGAAAAAAAAATTATCTTTATTTTTACTAACATCTAACTGAAACCTAGCATTTCCTTCAATTATTTAAAAATATTATTTTGAGAAGGGGTCCCATAGGTTTCAGCAGATTGCAAAAGTGGGCTATCACACACACACACACACACAAATTAAAGAGCTTTTTATCTCAAGGAAAAGAAAAAAAAAATAGTTCACAGATGGGTCCATTAGAACAACAATCCCTCACATTTATATAGTGCTTTTGTGTTTACAAAACAACTTCTTTTAATGGCAACTATGTGAGGTAGGCAATGCAAATATCATTTTTTCCACTTTATAGATAAGACGGTAGAGAGAGGGGCAGTCAGTCGCTTGCCTCTGGTCACACAGTTATTAAGTGTCAAAAGGAGGACTAAATCCTGGGTCTTCTGACTATAAGACCAGTTTTTCCACCATGTCAGACTGCCTAATAACACCTAGACAATTGCTGACATTTCCTGCCAACAGTGTCTGAAAATGCTTAGGAAATCAAGATTTGGGAGCCCTCAGCACCCTATTCTCCCACTCATCTCTTCACAAAAATGCTGCAGAACCTTTAACTTCCACCTTGACAGTCACCAGAGACAAACAGAAAGGACCTCGGCTTAATGTCTCATTGGAAGGATATTATGCTGTGTTGGCCTCATCATTCAAAGCAGGAAAGGCCTTTGTCATGGTCAAATGGCTTTAATGTGTTTTGAATGCTACATAAATTCAAACTTGATGGCTCATTTATTTGTTGGATTGAAGTTTTATACAATAAACTAAGCCTTGATATTTACTAATAACTTGTGCGTTGCCCTTTGTTTGTTTAAAAGGGCCAGCAGGCAGGAAAGTTGAGTGGGTCCCTGGGAGGCCAATGTGGTGTTTAGATTCTGGTGATTTCAGGGACATCTTCTGAATGGGTCAGATGGGTAATAAGTATATTTGGAGGAGGGGGCATGTGTGCAGGGAGGGAGGTTTTCAGAAAGTTTGCTTTGTTCCAAACCTCATTTCATCTATTAACACCATAACCACTTGGAAATGCTGCATAGTTCAGTGAACTAGGAATCTGGAATTTTGAGTGATATTGCTGGCTTGGCTAATGACTTATATGATAACCTTGGACAAATTGTTTGCCCTACCTGTGTCTTACTGTCTTTGTTTCTTAAGGGAGCATAGAACAAACTTCTATCTGTCCTTCAAGGCTCAGGTCAAATTTCACTGTCTACTTGAATCTGTCCCCTGCCACCTGGTCCATAGTGGTCTCTGGCCCCCCAGTAGTGTTTAATGTCTATATGATTGGGTAAGGCATTACTTATTGCCTGGCATTTTCACTTATCTCCCCACCCAGTTTGTCAGCTCTTCCAAGGAAGGAATTAATTACTATGCCTTATATTTACTGATATCTGAATTCTCAACAAGTCATTTTAGTTAATTGATAACAATTTAGCCAATTAATTGTGACTGAAGATAAAGTACTAAAATGAGTGATGCACTTTAAATCTCTCCTTGATTACCAGCTGTATGACCCTAGACAAGTCACTTAAACTCTCAGTCTCAGTTTCCTTATTTGTAAAAGAGACCATCACAACAACCCCCTTTATGCAGTCAAGGAAAGGGAGGCACAGAAAGGTTATTTGACATATCCAGGTCTTCCTAACTCTAGGGACCAGTACTTTATCCAGTGTGTTATGTAGCTGCTTGGACCATGGAAAAACCCTTTGGTCTGTCTTCCCGTATCCTGTAATCTGATTACCACAGCCCCTCCACCTGATTAACAGCCTGCTTGGTTCTTTTGGTGCCAGCATCCTGCCTTGACTACATTTTCTACTCTCCCCTGGAGACAGAGATGCTTTCAGATTTTTTAAGATGACAATCATAGGGCTAAGTAGGAGAAAAGCCTTACCCATAATAACTCTGGTTGAAGGCAGAAGCAGCATTTACTTAAAGTAAGCTATGACCATACTAGCATAATATTATGCTAGATTGGCTGTGTACAGACAGAACTGTATCTGTCTGTATCAAATTAACTCTCATTCATTGATTGAGTAAGAATTGGGAAAAAAATTTAAGACTCCAAATAAAAGACCAACATTCACTTTGATCATATTATTCATACACACATATACATATATGTGTATATATGTATGTATTTCTTCTGTAGGTATGTAGAAGACCTAAGTTCAAATCTGTCCTTTGATTCTTGTGACCTTGGACAAGTAACTTAACCTTTGTTTGCCTCAGTTTCCTCAACTATAAAATGAGTATAATAGCAATAATAATAATATTAATAATTAATAATAATAAATAACCTTGCAGGGTTGTTTTGTGAGGATCAAATGAGATAATTTTTTTAAAAACACTTAACACAGTGCCTGGCCATAGAAGGTACTATGTGAACTTCCCTTATTCCTTTTCCCTTACCTCCTAGGAAGTAACAAAGCTTGAGGTATCTGGTACATCTAATGACACTGGAGGGTCAATAACTGTACTTGTCCTTAAAAGGATCCAAATTTAATCCACTTCATCTGGAGGATTGTCTGAGTTAGGAATAATAATAATAACTATTGTTATAAAGCATTTGTTAATTACTTACTATGAGCCAGGCACTAGGTTAAGTGTTAGTCATTCAAAGAAAGTCTCTGTTCTTAAAGTGTTCACATTCTAATGGGAGAGACAACATGTAAATAACTAGAGAATACGAATTATATGCAGAGTAGATGAAAGGGGGAGGCAATGTGTGTGTGTCTGTGTATCTATTTGTGTGTGTGTGTGTGTGTGTGTGTGTGACTGTGTCTGTGTGTGTGTGGTTGCTGGGGGAAGAAAGGGAGGGGGAGCGGGTAACCAGGAAAGACCATTTTGAGAAGGTGGAATTTGAGCTGAATCTTGAAGGAATCCAGGGAAACTGAGGCATGGTTAGGAGGGAGAGTATTCTAGGCCTGGAGAAAAGCCAGTCACAAAGAAAGATGATTGAGTGTTATGTGTGAAGAACAGCAAGTAGGCCTGTGTAACTTGACTGTAGGAGGTTTTGTCTGAAAAAATGGAATTTCCCCCAAACTCCTAATGAATAAGGATCCACAAAATCAGAAAGGTCAACTCATCTTCCTGCTATCTTCGTCTCCTTTTTGGCCCCTGAAGTAGGCAGACCTTGGAGGACTCTTCTTCCTACTCTAAAATTTCAGCTTAGCCTTTCTTCATTATGATTTGTCAGCTAGGACAGAAGAGACTTTTTTTCAATGCATTTTTTCTAATAAAATTACAAAACAAAAAATGGGGACATATAAGAGATATGAAGGATGATGGGAAAACCTGCCATCATACACAGGAAAAAAAAGACTTTTAATTTCTTTCCACTTTTTTCCCCCAGGGAACATTTTTCTGAAAAGTAGAAAATTTTGTATCATGAAACATGCTTTTAGAATGATGAATAAAGTGTTCAAGATTAAGTGTTCAAATAATACTGCCCAACCTTTCCTTCCCCAAAATGATTTCTAAAAATGATGCACTGGAAAGATACTTTTATGTAAAATTGCCTGTAGGATTCACTGCTTTCCCAGGAATCCGAAAGTGCACATTTGTCGTATTCCTTACCAAATGGCCCTGATAAAAACCAATTGATTCTGAGACTTTAAGTACAGAAAAGAGTAGCATGAAAGACTTCACTAGGAAATAGGAAGAATTTTGTTGTTATCCAAGTTCCATTACAGTAGATCTATTGAAGCCAAGACAAATATGTGATGATAACATGGCTACTAGATTTGATTATGTTACAAAGCTAGCAGCAGACTTGAAAAGATTCTTTCAAACTGCAGAATCCAAACATAGTCAGATATTGGGTTCAGGTATACAGTCGGGCATTCTATCAAGCATAAGGGGCAATGGAAAGAGCTTGGGGTTTCTAGTCTGAAGACATTGTTTTGACTCCTAACCCTGCTTGGTACTTTATTAACCTGTATGACCTTGTTTGGTCTTCTCTCTGTACTTCATTTTCCTCATCTGGTATTAAAGTCCTTTCTACGTACAAATCTTAAGACCTATAATCATAAAAAATTAAACCTTTTTCAATTAACAAGCATTTGTTTTCTTGCCTTCACTCTCCCTCTCTATATCCCTCCATCCATTCCCCACCCCCTCACATTGGGAAAGAAAAAAACAAATCAAACTATAATCCTGTGGCAAGGCCTTAATAAACCAGTCTCCCTTAACTTCTGACCCTACTGTATCTTCTCCAGGATGTGAAATAAATTAGTCTGCACTTGGACATTTAATCATTCAAGAAATCAGCTACTGTGTGAAAAGGGTAGCCACCAAAGTTCTAGTACAGTGACTCATCCTCTGTGGCATGGAGGTGAGGTTGTGTTCTCAGAGGTTATGCCAGTGAAGGCATACCACTCTAGAAGACCCTACCAAGCTGGGAAGCCTTCAGATGTGGGACTGAAGACAAGCCTAGCTAAAGCCAGAGTGACCTATCACAGGAGAACTGGTAGTCAGGGAATGACTTTTTGTTAATAACTCACAAGGACTATGTACACAGTGGATCAGGAAAACTCAACTTAAAATCCCACTGTACAAACATTATACAAATCACCTTTCAAAGGTTTTCTCTGGGCCACAGATTCTTCATCTATAAAATTATGACAATAATACCCATGAGATCTATCTCATAGGGATCTATATCATAGGGATGTTCTTTTTTGTTTGTTTCTTTTGCTTTTTGGAGGGGGTACATAGGGGTTAAGTGACTTGCCCAGGGTCACACAGCTAGTTTTATGTTAAGTGTCTGAGGCCGGATTCGAACTCAGGTCCTCCTGACTCTAGGACCGCTGCTCTGTTCACTGTGCCTCCTAGCTGCCCCTCATAGGGATATTCTGATGAGGCTCAAATAAGAATATATGTTAAGTAGTTTATCAACATGCATAGTGCAAGATTTGGTGACTATATGTAAAAGTATTTTACAAACTTAAACATCTGTATAATTGTCAGTTATTCATCCATCAATTATCAGAGCCAAGTAGCTAGTGTAGAGAGTGTAGGGAATGAGATCAGGAAGTCCTGGGTTCAAATCCCACTTTTGATTATAGTTTAAAGACCCCAGGCAAGCCATTTAATCTTACGGTACTTCTGGCAATTCTTCTTAGTACTTATAGATGAGTTGGCAGAGTGGTGCCCTTCCCTCTGCCTCCATTGCCCTGATAACTTGGAAGCAAAGTATATAAGACTATTGAGAGTGGGGGCGGCCAGGTAGCACAGCGAGTAAGAGCACCGGCTCCAGTGTTGAGAAGACCTGGAGATAGAATCCCGGGCTCAGACACTTAGCACCCACCCAGAAACACCTGGCCGTGTAACCTTGAGCAAATTACTTAACCCCAATTGCTTAGGGGCGGCCAGGTGGCTCAGCAAGTAAGAGCACTGGCTCCAGTGTCGGGATGACCTGGATCAAATCCGGGCTCACATACTCAGCACCACACCCAGAAATAAATGGCCGTGTAACCTTGAGCAAGTTACTTAACCCCGATTGCTTTAAAAAAAAAAAAAAGACTATTGAGAGTGGCAAACATGTTGCATGCCCCAGCAGAATGGAAACTCCTTGAGGTTAAGGACTATCACACTTTTAAGATTTCTTTCCCTAGTGCCTAGCATGATGCCTGTCATATAGTGGGCTTTTAATCAATATTGATTGATTGAGGGGGATGGGAAGGAATGGCGGTTTAGAACAGAGAGGAGTTGACTGATAGGTAGAAAAATGGGCAGTACATAGATGGTGTTTGATAGATATTGATTGATTAACTGATGGTAGCTAGGGATGGAAAAGAGTACTGGTTTGCAATAGAGGGGAGTTTGCTTCTAATTAGAAATAAGGGAAGCACAGGGAGGTGATGTGGGAATGAATCTGAGACATGGCAATTGGTTGCTAGGCAATATCAGAAATAGTTGTTGATTCAGGACAAGGAAAGAGAATGGAGGTTCATGGGGGTATTTCCTTAGTTGTACAACCAGGATGACCAAGAATTCAAGGCACCTGGCCATTACTACCATTATGGAGCAGTGTGAGGTTTATGTGTGTGGGAACAGGACAGATTACTCAACTGAAAGATGATGTAATAATACAAAAAACAAAGTGTTTCTATCCAATTTGTGAAACCAAGATCCCTAGGTGAATGAAGTATTGTATATCTAAGAAGGCCATGAAGATGAGGAATTAAGATTATGATGAGATAGTTAATGAAATGAGAAGTTAATGAAACTGATGGTATTTTGCATGAAAAGTAACTTCATTGGAGTCCAAGGATGTAAAGAGAGATCTTAAGAAGGATGAAGATATGCTGTGCACAATCTCTGCTGAGCAGAAAACAATGGGACTAGAACACAATGGATGGTTATGCCACTGGAGGAAGCCTTAGAACATAGGCCACATTCTCATTTAACTGGAGCTTTGGGGGATGGTCCTTCCAGAAAGCATCAAAGTGGACTAGGGAAGGGAATGGCCCCATGCATAGGATTTAACTACTTGCCAAATACAGATGTAAGTCATAGAAATTAAGAGCTGGAAGGGAATTTTGAGATCAACTGATACCATAATTTGGCAGCTAGGTGGCATAGTGGATAGAGTGCTGGGCCTAAGGTCAGTAAGACTCATTCAAATCCAGTGTCAGACACTAGTCTGGGCAAGTCACTTAACCATGTTTGCCTCAGTTTACTCATCTGTCGAATAAACTGGAGAAGGAAATGGCAAACCACTCCAGTATTTCTGCCAAGAAAACCCCAAAATGGGGTCATGAGTCAGACATGAATGAAATGACTGAATAACAAAAAATCCCATCATTTCATTTCATAGGTAATATTTACAAACATACACAGAAATATACATACACATGCTTAGAATTTGGGTTCAAATTCTGGACTAGACCTTTGACCTCCCTGGGCCTCAGATTCCTCATTTCGCCATATGAGGGGGTCTGACAAGAAGGCCTTTGAGGCCCTTTCTAGCTCTGAATCTATGAGTCAATGTAATCTTTTACTTCTGATTTTATATACCCAGAATCTAGCGTAGTACTTGACATGCGGTAGGTACTTAATAAATGCTTGCTTTACTTGACCCAAGTGTTACTGTGCATACACACACACACACCCACACACATTCACACATACACACACACAAGTTCCTTGTATCAATGCCATTTGGTATGCTGTTTTATTTTCTTTCAGATTAATGCAAAGGGGTAGCAAAGCTGTACAAATCCCAGGCTGTCATGGCATTTAGTACTTTTGATCCAGTCTTAGTCCTAACTATACAATTGTCCTTCATTCTTCTTCTTCATTTCATGATCATTCCACAAGAATTTATTATAAGTATCTTCTCTGTGTCAGGCACTGGGTACAAAAGGGAGGAAGTGAAAATCATCCCTCACCTTACAGAGTTTAAAATCTATATAGTGTGGTGAGGTTGGGGGACCGGCTGGGTAGAGGACAGAACAACATGGACACAGAAAAATAAATGTAAAATATGTACAGAACGAATGCAAAGTGATTTTTTTTATTGTTGGGGGGAGGAAAGATCTTATGTGGGAGCTGGTATTCAAGATGGGCCTTGAATGGAACCAGATTTCAAGAGGCCAAGGTGAAGAGAGAGGGGGTATAGGGGTCAAGGAGAACAGTGTGGGCAAATGCACAGTGGTGGAAGATGGAGAAGGAAGATGGATGAGGGCCAAGGAGTAGAACAGTTTGTGTGGAATGTAGCATGAATCATCAGTCTGGCGATATCATTGGGAATCTGATTGTAAAGTGTTTTAAACGCAAAAGAGAAGAGTTGGCATTTTTCTTAGGGGTAATAGGGATCCACAAGAGATTCCTGAGCAAGGGAGTGACAGGGTCATATCTACTCTTTAGTAATATCATGTACTAGATTTTTGAAAGACAATTTAGAAGGGGAGGTTAGGTGGTGCAGTGTATAGAGCACTGGCCCTGGAGTCAGGAGGATCTGAGTTCAAATGTGACCTCAGACACTTAACACAAAAACCAGCTGTGTGACCTTGGGCAAGTCCCTTAACTCCAATTGCCCTGCAAAAAAAAAAAAAAGGAAAGAAAGACGGTTTAGAAATAGGAGAGACTGTATGTAGGGACACTGATCAGGACATTTTTTTCAGTAGCTCTGGAGGAGATGATATGGGTGTTAACTAGAATAGGGGAGAAAAGAATATGGATGCAAAAGATTGAAGAAAATAAATGGCTAAGGAACAAATTCAGCTCCATTAGATACTTGGGAAAGGCAACAAGGACAGAGTTGGGTACTCCTTGAGTTTCTCATCTGCCCCTCACACCTCCATTCTAGGTTAGATTTGAGCTGTATTTCCTGTAAAGAAGTAACTTTGCAGTAAGGCTTTTGCCTGCCTCTCTCTGGCCCAACTGACCAGATGTGCTCGGCTTGCTCTTTGAGCCCAAGAGCTTTTTATATCCTTTTATTGGTGTTCTTCCAGAAGAACTTTTAAGACCCTGTCTAGGATTTCACCCTGAGGTTGAGACTCAATGGCCTATGGAAAAGACTGCTCTTAATCTTGTTTTGTTTTTCCTTGAAAGCTAAAAACTCCACCCAGCCTCCAACTCTGTGAGTTGACTCCTAGAGCTAAGAAAAAATTTCAAGCCTTGGGGCATGGTTTGTCCAGATCTTTATCTACACATTGCAGAGGTACAAATGTGTGCAGATGAAGGCCGATCCCTTTCAGAGAATTTTTGCAAGTAAGGACACAGTCAGCCTGGTGTCATTAATTGGTTTGACAAAAAACAAAACAAAACAAACAAAAACATACATAATAAGCAAGATAATTTTACAGGAAGAGGTTAGTTAGTTTCATAAAGAAATGCTGATAAATGCATCACAAGCCATAAGATAATGGTCACTAGACTCGTGCTCAAGGGGGTTAATGCCAGTGGGTCTCAAGGGCAAACTGACTGTTTCAGACCAGCTATTTTAAGACTTAAGTGATTGACTCTACAACAACAGAGCAGACCAAGGATATTAAGGACTAATGGCTAAGAGATCCAGATTCTGGTCCTAATTCTACTGTTGACTAACTAGTGGGAGCCAGGAGCAAAGGACTCTAAGGATTTGGATTTGAATACCCACTCTGTCCCTTACTTTTGTGGTCTTGACAAACCACATAATCTCAATAGATTTCAGATATTTTTTGTTTTTTTTTCCCTGTAAAATGAGGGTTTGGTTATATTGCACTTAAAACATTGCACGATGACATTGGTCAAGGCAATGTTTTGTGGGGTATGCCTGGTCTTAGGAAGAGGTAGTCAATGCTAGAATCTTAGAACTGAAAGAAATCACCTAATGCAAAACCTTTTTTTTTTAAAAAAAAAAACAAAACACATTATAGATTTAGAGCTAGAAGAGACCTAGTTCAACACTTCTATGTTACAGATACGGAAAATGAGACCCAGAGAGGTCAAGTCAAGTCAACAAGCTTTTATTAAGTGCTCTCTGTATTGACAGGCATTATGCTAACCACTGGGGCTACCAAAAAAAAAGGCAAAAAACAATCGGTGATTTCAAGGAGATAGACCTTCTCTGTAGTATTGTATCTAGTTCTGGGCACTATGGCTTAAGAAGGACATTGATAAGCTGGACAGTGTTCAGAGGAAGGCAGCTAGGAGGAAGGGCTTTGAGTCTTTGCCATAGAAGCATTGGTTAAAGGGACTGTTTAGCCTTGAGAAAATAAGACTCAGGGCTGACAGGGTAGCTGTCCTCCAGAGTATGAGGTCTATCAAATGGCAGAGTATTTAGACTTATACTGCTTGGTCTCAGAGCTCAGAGTCAGGAGCTTTGGGTGGAAGTCGGAAAGAGACACATTTAAGTCTGATATTAGGAAAACTACTGGACAGAGTTTTCTAAAAGTGGAACGAACTACCTTAGAGGCAATAGACTCCTCTCTCATTGGACGTCTTCAAAGAGAAAATAGACAATCCCCTGTTAGGTATTATAGTGGAGATTCTATTTGGGTATGGATGACTAGTGAGGTCTTTTCCATCTCCCAAATTCTGTGATGTGACTTGCCAATATCCTACATTTAGTAAGTGGCAGAGCCAAGATTCTAACCCAAGTTTCCAAACCCAGGATCCCCTCACCATGCTGCCTCCAAGTAGTAATCAGAATAGAACCTGAATCTCTTGGCCCTGAGTATATGGTGCTTGGGCCCAAGACCTTCCAAGTAGTCCATAGTTAGAGTTCAAGTGATATTGACCTTGGACAGGGGGAAAAATACATCTTTATTTCCCCTAACCTCTAATTGTTAATGAAAATTAGCATTTCCTTCAATGATTTAAAAACATGATTCTGAAATGGGGTCCATAGACTACAACAGACTGCCCAGAGGGACCGGGAGGATAAAAATTGTGTAAGAACCCCTGTCCTGCACCATGCTCCCTCTCCCTTCTTCTATCAGGCCTTTTCTTTCCATTCATTCTGGCACAGCAACAGCTGCAAAAACTTCACGGAGGACCCACCTGGAGAACAAGATGGCCTGCTGGGGGAAGATGTCCAGAACAGGGAGGGGAGTGGGGGCTGCTACTCAACTACTCACTCTTTTCTTTTCTTTTTTTTTTTTTTGGAGTGAGGAGGTCAGAAAATTGGGATTAAGTGACTGCCCAAGATCACACAGTTAGTAAGTGTCAAATGTCTGAGGTTGGATTTGAACTCAGGTCCTCCTGACTCTACTCACCTTGCCACCTAGCTGCCCCTCAACTAGTCACTGTTCCTGTGGATTGATCTACAGGCTGAAGCAATATCCCTCATTGTACTTTTTAAAAAGAGAATTTTACAGTCTCTGGATAAAACATTAATTTATTTTTATCTCTCTGTCTGATGGTTATGATTATGCTTCTGAATGTGACTGTACACTACTTTATTCACAGGTGGGAAAATAAACTATCCAACCATGACAAAAATGTTCAACCCCCAACCCCAACCAACCCACCCTCCCCTGTTCTGATTCAGTGGGGCTGACTCAAGTTCCGGCTGTTATACGGCCGTTCCTACCTTAGCAGCCAGCTGTTTCCAGCAGGTTAAAAGCAGTGCCAGCATCATCCCAGCGAATCAAAGCATCACGTACAACAACAGTAAGAGAAATAGAGTTTAACTCCTCACATCCCTCACATTGGTCTCTTAGATCCCAGGACTCCTCACTGGGCTGAATAGCTCTGGTTTGCCTGGGACTCGATGAGATGGAAGGCAGGACACTGTGATTTCTAATCCTCTATCACTGGCTCACTGTGTAAATGCTTTTAAGCTCCATTCAAGGCCTCAGTGACCTCATGTGCTACCTGAGATCAAACACCTGATGAAAATTATACCTCTGAAGCACTCAGAGACTAATTGGCCAGTCCCCCAGAAAAAATTTGGTTCTCACAGTTACTTTCAAGTAATTGATGGAAGATACTGAATTCTATTGCTTGTGGAAAGGAAAAGCTCAGAAGTAATTCTACAAAGAGACTGGCTCGGCAAATGAACAAGGCATGAGTTAACATCACCAGTAATTCTTGCCATCACTCTGCAGAGGCCTGGGTAGAGACCCTCTCTTTCTAAGAGACATGGGGGCATTCCTTCAAGAGACCGGAAGAAAAATTGGATTTTCTTGGAGTATGTTCATGGCCACTTTCAGATCAGAATTTTTCAGATCTTCTCTAGCAAATCTCCTAGCAGAATTATTAATATTCCCTCCTACTGACAGAAATTTGATAATCCTTGAATAAAAACGCCCAAACCATAGAAGACTGCACAAAAAACACTATATAGCCTCATAATCCTCAGTCTTAATAAAATCTGCTAGCTTTCGGAATAAAACCTGCAAGTGACAAATAGATCATGCGAAAACATTAAGGAGCTGCAGATAGAATTTGTCTGCAACCAAACAAGAGAAGTAGAAATTCAAATAAGCCACAGAATTCATCTCCTCACTCTCTCATGGTCAGGTTTTCAAATTGTGAAGTAGGGAGGGTTTCCTCTTCTTGGCTCCATGTGACTGTTAAATGTTTCCCCTTCTTGCTCTGTGACTGATGTCCCTTCCTATTTTCTCACACAAGTACTTCCTCCTTGGGCAATATAATAATAATAATAATAATAATGCATTTACATAATAGCTCAGGATTACAAAGCACTTTAACCGTATGTTCTCTAGCAGAGATGGTTGAAGAAGCAGGTAGATGGCCTAGTACATCTTGGCAACAGGAAGACCTGAGTTTGAATCCTGCCTTAGAAACTTACTAGCTAGGTAACCTTAAACAAGTCTCTTAACCTCTTTCAGCCTCAGTTTCCTCATCTGTAAAATGGGGATAATGATAGCACCTACCTGAGGTCAAATTTACTCCAGGTACTTAGTAGCTGCTAGGACAGGGGTGGAGCCTGGAGTCAGGAAGATTCATTTTCCTGAGTTCAAATCTGACCTCAGATACTTACAAGCTATATGACCCTGAGCAAGTCACTTAACCCTGTTTGCCTCAGTTTCCTCATCTGTAAAATGAGCTAGAGAAGGAAATGGAGAACCAATATCTAGTATCTTTGCCAAGAAAATCCCAAATGGGGTCACAAAAAGGTAGACATGACTGAAAATGACTGAACACTTATTAGTTGTGTGATCTTGGCAAGTCACTTAACCTGTCTATGCCTTAGTCTCCTCATCTGTAAAATAATGACAGTAAAAACACCTATCTCTCAGGGTTGTTCTAAGTATAAAAGGTGATAACACATGTAAAGAAAGTTCTATGTAAACCTTAAAGTTCTATTAAACTGGTATTATTACTGTTATAATTAATTAATTCCCAGAGTTGTTATAAGGATCAAATTAGGCAACATGTAAATCACGTTATATACCTTAAGGGGTTACATCCATGCTGGTGATTACCATGGTCCCATTTCAACCTCACAGAAACTGTTTGAGGCCAGTGGTGCAAAAAGTCTTATGACTCAAGTCACAGAGCTGCAAAGAGACAGAGCTGTTTTTCTGGGGATAAGGCAGAGTTTAGGTGATGTGGGGAAGTTAGGAGATGTCTGTGGTGCAAAATCCAAAAGGCATCAATAAAATTAAAAAATAAAATAAAATCATCATACATGGTACAAAAGAAAAGACAGCAGCATCAGGAAACAAACCTAGGTCTCTGAATCTTAATCTGATGCTCTTTTAGTGCTAGAAAACTCAGAGTGAGCTCAAATGACACAGATGTGTAGGAACACAATGCCTTCCCCGCTCCTCCCAGCTGCTTGTGCACCCCTTCCTGAAGGAAGAAAGGGAAGAAGGAAGCCAGCTCTATGCCAGGAATTGCACTGTGTTTTACAAATATTATTCCATTTGATCCTCACAACAACCTGGGAGGCAGGTGATGTTATTGTCCCCATTTTACAGTTGAGGAAACTGAGACTGACAAGGCAAGCTTGTCCAGGGTTATACAACTAACAAGTGTATGAGGCCAAATTTAAACTCAGGGTTTCTTGCCCCCAGCCCCAGCACTCTATGCAGTGCACCACTCAGCAGTTTTGTAGGATTGTGTGTGTTCTGAATATACTTATGTGCTTATGTGTTTCCTCTCTTTGAATGTAAGAACCTTGAGGGCGGGACTATTTAATTTTTGTCTTTGTATCCCCACCACTCAACACAGTGCTTGGAACATAGTAATCTATTAATAAGTGCTTGTTGATTGAATGAAAACTGCCTCTCAAAAACCCGGTTGCTGTTAACTGGGATCAGAACTCCCCAGCTATCCCATTTCTACATGGTATGATAGATAGAGCACTGGATTTGAAGTCAAAGGATTTGGTTTACCATCTTGGCTTTGTGTCTTGTAAAAAAAAATTACTTAAAGTTAAAATTTGTTTTTTTCAGTTAACAAAAATCTGCCTTCTCTCCCTTCCACTTCTCTCCAGTCCACCTTCACAAATAGATCATTGGGAAGCATCAAGAAGCTGCAGATAGATCCTGAATCCTTTGTCATGAGCCCATTCTCCCCCCACCAAGAAAGAAAAACAAAACCCCGTTATTATTGTATTCATCTTACAGTCAGGCAAAACAAATTCCCACATTGGCCATGACCCCCCAAATATGCCTCAGTTTTCATTCTTATCCCATCACCCCACTGTCAGGAAGTAGGTATCTGCTTACTTTCTAACTGGTTGACCTCAGGAAAGTCAATTTATGTCTGTGGCCCCCAGTTTCCTCATCTGTGAAACACGGAATTAAAATAAATGATCTGAGAGGTCCCTTCTAGCTCTAAATCCTATGACCTTCCTAATCCAATGGAGGTGAGCCCTCTAACTAGAATCATGTCTCTGTGAAATACCAAAAGCAGATTCACAGTTTCCCTCAAAATGATTCTAATTTTGTTTATGAAGAGATAACTGTGCTAGTTACTTGGGACATTAATTGATAATATTAAACTTCAAGTTGACAAATAAGTATTGAGAATCACTACTGTATGAGATGAAGAGAAAAATAAGATAACATTCCCGCCCTCATGGAGTTTACAGTCTTGCAAAAGAACCCTGGCAGTGGATTATCCAGTACCTTTCTCAAAGGAGCATGACATCCTTTACAATTTGATTTTTAAATTTCATAATATTATTTTGAGGTAGGTAGGAACACGATATTATTATTTCTGTTTCATAAATGGGCACACTGAAACACAGAAGTTAAGTGACTCATGTAAAGTCATAGAATAATTCAGCAATGAACCACAAATAGCTTCCAAGCCAGGGATCTGGCCCAGTATTTCCAAATTATGGAAGCAAGTTCAAAATCTCCTATTTTGTAAAACTAGACATATTAAGGAATATTTCTCTGGACTTTTCCAGACTCCTGGTGAAAAAGTCCCTTGGAAGGGTAGGTGATAGGTTGAGTATAAAAAGGCCTTTCTTTGAGAAAGGATTATGTAATCCTTGGAAAGGAAGAATTCTATTTGTTTACTTTAGAAGGAGAATAGTCCTGGAGAGAATGGGATTGTTGCTTAACAGTTCTTGAATTTTGCATATTCTGGCTTTTGCATATTGTGATTTTTCTTTTTTGGGATTCCTATAAATATTACCTAATAATGTCTTAAGGTAGACAGTCATGTTGGAAACCATGTGAAAAACTACTCTAATTTGGCCATCTTTAAGCTAGAAATGTTTAGCTAATAGGCTAACAATGAATTAAATATTGTTTCTAGAAAACAAGCTAATATACAGAGTACAGTATTTCCCCCCTTCCCCTCTAATAACATAGACTAGAAGAGAAAAATATTTATTAGTCACTTACTGGCATAATCACTTACAGAAATAGAAAATACAGACAATCTTTGCTCTCGTGGAACTCAACCGCCCAACTGGAAGAGATAGCATATAAACGAAGACTTCTGTTCATGTTCAGTTCATGGCAGATGGAAAGACCAGGTAGTGTTTAGGTTCTGACAAGGAAAGTAAAGGGCAGATGGCAAACCCCTGGGCAGCTTGGAGAGTAACGGTAGGGCAGATGACCCCCAACAAGAAATAAATTGATTTAAGTGTCAGAGTGGAGGGGGACTCTGGAATATTTCCAGCAGAGGTGTGCATATGAAAGTCAGGATCCAGCTCTCTGGGAATCCTGCCCCTGATGGAAACTGGCAATGGGGCAATAGGAGTTGAGTTGGGGAAGGGAAGGGCCCATGTCTCCTCTTCATCATAAGCCATTGCCCAAGCCTTGATTACTCTGGAGATTGATTTGTCATTCTCTCAGTGACCTGTAGAATAATCTGCTCTTTTATGTGCTCCCAGGCAGTGGGAAGGTTTCCCACCCCTGGGTATTCTGCCTAGTTATCAGCTTCTTGTGTGGAGGTTGCCCAGCCCTGACATCTCTGACTTGGACTATTTTCTCCATCTTTAGCTCATAGTGTTAAAGATTTTGCATCACTGAGTGAAAGGAGAAACAAGTGGCAAAAACTACAAAGGGAAAAAAGGAATTGACTATGTGGAAACTTCCAAACAACAGAATTTTAACCTGAAAATTGCTCCTGCTAGATAACAGCTCTACAAAGCAATACAATATGATGAATGATCTGGAGCCAACGTGTTATCAAGGAAAGAGCACTGACTTGGAATAGTAGCTACATGACTGTAGGCTACTTATTTACCCTCTCTGAACCTCAGTCTCCTCATCTGTAAAACTGACATAAATTATAACTGTGGGACAGTATCATATAACAGCTAGAGAGATGACCTCCAAGTCAGGAAGACCTGGGTTAAAACCTTGCCTCTGGGGGCAGCTAGATGGCACCAGTGGATAGAGCACTGGCCCTGAAATCAGGAGGACCTGAGTGCAAAAACAGCTTAGACACTTAGTAGCTATGTGACCCTGAGCAAGTCACTTTACCCCAGTTGCCTCAAAAAAAACCAACAACCTTATTTCTGAACCACTTCAGCTGCGTGACCCAGGATGAATTACTTAACCTCTCAGTGCCTCCAGACAACTCCCTGAGACTGTAAGTTATAACCATATTGCTGATATGCTTTGGTGGAGGGGGTTTAAGATCTGGACCAATACTCGAAATCTTTATTACCTTCCTTCCAGAGTTGCTGTGAGTGAGCATCAATGAGACAACATGTGAGCGGTACTTTGTTAGAATGATGAGGGATTACATACGTGTAAGGAATTACCTGCCATATATATTATTAGGATCAAGGATCATGGACCTATTTGGGTCCAGCCTCCTTCTAGTATTCTATCTTGTTTCTCTTACTTTACTAAAAGGTACATGGGAACAATGGTTCCTCTTTTGTCTCTCACCATTGCCCCTCTTGTTCTAGATTTTGAGCTGAAAGGAAACTTAGAGATCACATGCTATGTCCACTTATCACCGGCAAGAACACAAAGGTCCATAAAAATTAAGGGCTTTGCCTATTGTCACCCAAGTGGTAGGTAATAAGTAGCAGAGCAAAGATTTGAAAACAGGTCCCCTAGCTCCAAATCCAGTTGCCTTTCCACTATTCCTTGTTAACAGGCCAATTACCTGCCCATTCTGAGTCTTAGTTTCCTTAACCATTAAAATGAAGGGTTCAGAGTGCTTGATTTATCAGGCCCCTTCCTTCCAGCTCTGAGTTCTAGGGTCCCATGAACCAGTGCATGAGAAACTTTCTTTCTCCAGACTGTATTTTGAATTTGAGACTGTTGAATACCTCTTCCTGGGAAAAGTTTATTTGAGGGTGGAATCCATTGCTGCTTAGGACAGAGGCATAACATATGCAGAAGTTTAAAATAACCAGAGTAATGTGTATGCAACACAATTCCTTTGTTAATTAAAATGCTTGTAAAAAGCAATAAAAG
Organism: Petaurus breviceps papuanus; assembly: GCF_028583685.1. Classification (NCBI taxonomy): domain Eukaryota; kingdom Metazoa; phylum Chordata; class Mammalia; order Diprotodontia; family Petauridae; genus Petaurus; species Petaurus breviceps. Next base: position 17,328,417 of record NW_027185698.1, on the reverse strand, counting down.
CTCTATTCCCCCCTCCCACCACCAGATTTTCAGCTTTCTTTGGCAAAGTTGCAGCTTTCTGATGATGGGGGATGAGCTGCCTTGGACAATGACAAATTAGCAGGGGCTGGTAATGGGCTCTGAGGATATGAAGCTGCCTCTTCTATCAAAGCTACCAACTAAATCATGAATATTAAAAATTAGACGAGAATTAAAATGGAACTAACCAAAATCTCCCAAGTGTGGAAGTCATTCTCATCTGATTCTCCACGGGGGGAAACAAATGAGATTACGTGATTGTTGGAACTGCAGGGAACTAAAAGATGCTAAGGTCAGGGGAGGAATGTGGAACCTTTGGAATTTCAGGTGGCAAATAGGATTTAGAGCCTTAGCTTTAATGAAGACAACAACCAAAGGGAAAAAGAAAAAACACATAATTAACACACACTGTTAACACTTCATTAGTCTCCTGGGGCGAAAGTTATGCTAAAAATAATCAAAACATTTGGATTAAATACCGTTAAAAGGCATTTACAGGTGGCCAAGAAAACTTCTTTGTCCATGGCAAAATTAGGCACTTTCTTCAGTTTTCCTTCATTATCCCTAATACACTTTGCAACACAGAATGGGTTGGTACCCTGGGAGGGAGCCATTAAGGGCACACTTCAAATTATAGAATAGGAAAGGAGGTGTTACTTAGAGGTTCTCTCTCAGCCTAACGTTGCCTCCATAGTTTTAAACAACTCCTCTGTTTCAAAATCCAGACCTTCATTGGTTTTGAGAAAGAAGCAGCCTGTACATCACACCTATGAGACGGCACCAAGATCCAGGCCCAAGTAAAACTATAAAATGATGTTCCCGCCATGGGCTCCAGCCCTAGGCACCTCCATCTGAGTCTGTCCTCTGTTTCTCATTGCTTCACATGTTGCCCTTGTTGCTTTCAGAGGCCGACCAAAACAATGGCACCTCTTGTCTACCTCACTACTGCCTCTTTTGTTCTAGAATTTAGAGCTGAGAAACAACTTAGAGATCATTTACCCTATAGTCTTATTTCTACCGGTCAAGTCACAGAGGCCCAGAGAAGTTAAAAGATTTGTCCAGCATCACAAAGATGGTAATAAATAGCAAAGCTGGGATTTGAACCAAGGTCCTCTGATTCCTAATCTAGTGCTCTTTCCGTTAGATCATGCTAATGGGATAATAGGACAGAGTTAGAAGGCTTCCTCTGAGCCCAGGAAAAAGCTCCTATATCCAGCTTCACTGTCTAATCCAGGAGAATGGCTCTAATCAATCATGTATGGGCCACTTTTCTTATATGTAGATAGACATATTAATACTTGCCTTATCTATGTCACAGTGTTTTTCTAAAGCTTAAATAATTATAATATGTCATTTATATAGTTATTTAAGGTTTACAAATACTTTCCTCATAACAACCTTGTATTATTACTTCATTTTAATTGAAGCTCAGGAGGCTGTCACTCATTGAAGGTCACCCAGCTAGTAAGGGTTTACTTGGGACTGGAATTCAAAACTTTTGACGACAAAGCCCAGTATTCTTTCATTTGCCACAGGTTATTTCTCTGACTAATCAACTAATAAGTACGCAATTATCTTGCAAAACATTAAAGTACTATGCACATTTTAGATATAATTATTATTATAGTACTTCCCCTGGGTCCACTCCCCCAACTCACACTCTCAGAGGGGCTACTGCTACCCCTGCTTCTAGGGAACTTCATGAGTGACTGTTTCTAACACTATAGCTCATGAACCCCCACTGATGTTTTTCACATTAACAATCAGTCAGTAGACTCAGATCTTAGTGAAGACATTTATTCAAATGGCATAGCAGAAACAGTAGTTATAAAGCATTTCTCAAAGTAACTAGTGCTAACTCTCCCACAAAGACAGACTCACAGAGTCCAGGGGAAAGAGTGAGCACATAAAGTACAATAACAGTGAGACACATATGTAAGGAACACACATAGCCAAGACAACTTGCAACTTTGAAACAAGAGGACTTTAATGTCCTTTTTTCTCTAAGAGTTCTCGTGCAGTTCACTGCAAGTGGGGTTATGGATGAGTCACTGCTGGCCTGGTTTGGCTCCTGGAGGGGAATGGTGCCTTGGTTGGATGGGTTCCTTCATGGTTGAACTGGGATAAATATCACTCACCTGTTGAGCCAACTCCTCATTGGTCTCGGTTGTTGTTGGACTGGCCCACAAAGATCACTCTACCCCTCCACTGCTAGGTTAGTCTGGGGCAGCCACTGGCTGTTCACAGGGTTCAGTGTCTCTAATACATGCGTCAATCCATTGGACTTCCCGATCTTCATCTTTGAAAGGCAGCTGCAATCTTTCTCACCTCTAGTCTCTGGTTTGACTGAGTGTTGTACTCTTTGTCGCTGGAGTAAAACAGTGCTCTTTTCAACAAGGGCAGAAATCCTTAGCTTACGATTGTCAGATGCCTCCTCTCTTTGACTCTTTCAGGGTCGAGGGTCTGAGAATTATCACCTCCAGGTAGGAGATGGGAGTTGTCTAGTCTACACTATTTCACAGTTCTTTCAGGTTCCTTCAATAAGGAACTTCACCCTTAGTTATGGTGATTGATCAATTGTATTTCTCAGATTCTTGTCAAAGTTTTAAGCAGATTAGTGTCTGGGGACAAAGCAGTCTGTGACCTTAATCAATTTTATTCATTGTCTTTGCTGGCCATTTTTATATACAGTTGAGTTATTCAAGTCTAAGACTCCTACCAGGGTATGAAATATTTTCTTTCCATCTGAAAGGGCTTCCCTTTTACATTTTAATGTTGCTGGGTTTTGCCCATAGTTAGTTTTTGCTGAAGTCCAAATGGGGCACAACCTTACACTAAAGAATAGTATTATGCATGTGAGTTATTTTTAACAGGGGGCACAATGTGACCCCGTAGATAGCACACTAGAATTGGAGGGGAAGACAAGTTTTCAAATCCTGCCTTAGACAGTTATGAGTTGTTGGATGGTGGGTAAGCTAATTTCTGTGACTCTAATTTTTCTGTAAAATGGGAATAATGATATTTGTACTGCTTGCTTTATAAGGTAGTTGTGAGGAAAACACTTTATAAACGTTAAATCATTATCTGCATATGAGTTATTATTACTACTGTTACTTTAGAAGTGAGAGGGGCGGCCAGGTAGCACAGCAAGTAAGAGCACCGGCTCCAGTGTCAGAACGACCTGGAGATCGAATCCCGGGCTCAGACACTTAGCACCCACCCAGAAACACCTGGCCGTGTAACCTTGAGCAAGTTACTTAACCCCAATTGCTTAGGGGCGGCCAGGTGGCTCAGCGAGTAAGAGTACCAGCTCCAGTGTCAGGATGACCTGGATCAAATCCGGCCTCAGATACTCAGCACCACACCCAGAAACAACTGGCCGTGTAACCTTGAGCAAGTTACTTAACCCCAATTGCTTTAAAAAAAAAAAAAGAGAAGTGAGAGTAAAAGGACAAGACAGCATGATGTAGGACAGAGGTATCAAACTTGTTGTATACACCCACAAGTGCAACCTGAACTAGATTAATTGGGAAATGCCTAACAAATAAGTAAAATTACAATGCAACACAGATAATGCCAGTTTGTGGTTTTCTATGACAATACGTGGCCAGCAGGGATTTGCCTCTATTTCAGTTTGATACTACTAGTGTAGTAGATGGAGCACTGGCCTTAGAGGGGGAAAAACTCAACATGCGTTAAAATTCCACCTCAGACACTTAGTGTATGTGTGATTCTGAGCAAGATTTTGAACTTTTCTGTACCACAGTTTCCTACTCGGTAAAACAAGGGGTAAAGGAGCTGGACTAGATGGCCCTTCTAGCTCTAAATCTAGGATCTTATGAACAGCTAGGTGGTGCAGTGGATAGAGATCTGGACTTGGAGTCAGGAAGACCTGAGTTCAAATCCAGTCTCAGACATGTACTAGCTGTGTGACCCTGAGCAAGTCACTTAACCCAGTTTGCCTCCATTTCTTCTGATCTGGAGAAGGAAATGGCAAACTACTCTAGTATCTTTGCCCAGAAAATGAGGGAAAATGAGGTCATGAAGAGTTAGACATGACTGAAATGACTGAACAACAACAAAATATGAACTCTATCCAAGATGTTATCAGAAAATACAAAGGTTTGAATCCCGGTCTCACATTTCTAGCCTGCATTCTGCTGCAAGTAAATACACATTCTGATTGGTTCCTCTGTTCTGACTTATGTCATAACAGCAAACAATAAGAGATCCCACAGTGTTCCAAATATTCTTATCTCTAGGACATACTTTACTAATCAAGCAAACAACTCTTTCCTTTCTCCTTTCATCCTCCCACTCTCCTCAGCAGAATGGCGCTGTCAACACGCAAAATACAGCCTCCAAAGCAAACCCCAAACTGGTTTAAATGCAAGGAAAAATTCAGGATTTCCAGAATCCTTTTCAGGGCCCAACTCATGTTTCTGAGGCTGACTCTCCTCAGCTAGAATGTTGGAGCATTTGAAGAATTTGAAGAAATGCAGCCAGACGGAGAATAATACTGCAATCTGAAATCCCAGCTCAAGTGTCATGGGACACATATCTAGCTCAATGAAAATTAACTTCTCCCTAGAATAACGATTAGATAATGCTAAATGCGTTGTGGTGCTCAGTGGGCAGCATAGGCGGGCAACTGACAACTTGTTTGTAAGGTTTAAAAAATAATTCACATTATTTGTGTCAGATGTAATCTCAGTGGAAATTTGTTTTTTAAGAACCAATAAATATTGTATATTCATGGGATCATAGATTTAGTTGTTGAAGAGACATTATTCATTTTCCTGGCTTTCTTCCTCCCTACATATAACAGTCCTTCTCCCACCCCTATGCTTTTGCCTGGGTGGTTTCCCCTCCACTCACCATGGCCCCCAAGGCTCTCTCTCCTCATCTTTCCCTCTTGAAATCCCTATATGTTCCACCTCTGCACAAGATCTTCTGTGAGTTGTTAGAACTTCCCTCCTGTGTCTTGTATTTATTTAGCAGGCTACATGTTGTTTCTTCACAAAAGAATTTGAACTCATTGATGACAAGGATCATTTTCCTTTTTTTCTTGGTCTGCCTAGCACATAGTTCCTGGTACCTGGTAGGTGCTGAATAATTGCTTGATAAATGTAATTGAATTATAAATGAGGAAACTCAGGCCCAGAATAGTTGGAGACCTGCCCAAAGTCACAGAGGTCATAAACAGCAGAGCTAGGATATTCAAAACAGGTCTTCTAACTCTAGATTAGGTATCCTTTCCACCATATCCGACTGCCTTTCATGACAATTCATGGTGTCTTTTTGGAAAAAAAAGAAACAAGCATTTATTAACCACCTACTATGTACTAGGACTCAGGGGTAGGGAATCTGTGGCCTCAAGGCCACATGTGGCCTTCTAGGTCCTTGGGTACAGTCTTTAGACTGAGTCCGAGTTTACAGAACAAATCCTTTTGTTAAGGGAGATAGCCTCTTTGGATAGCACTGAGTGAGATGGTCACTCTGAATTTGGACTCAGAGTCATATCAAAACGTGTAGCAGCAGCCATGCTCTGATGTACTCTTTTCTTTCCTATAACATTTATCAAGATCTTATTGTGTGCAGGGCACTGAACTGGGCAATGGGGTAGATACAACATTTCTATTAGGCACGCTCATAATCATGCACTTTACAGTAGAGTAGCAAGGCTTCTTTTCTAGTGGATAGAAATGACTACAAAGCAAAACAATGCATGTGAATGTTGAAGGCAATTCCACTGAAGAGAGTGGGCGGATCAAAGGAGAGCAGAAGGAGTTGTTTGCCTGATTAGTAAAGAGTGCCCTAGAGATAAGAACTCTTGGACTACAGTTGGATCTCTTATTGTTTTCTGTTATGACATAAGAGGAACAGAAGAACAGAAAAACAACGCAGCCCACGTGCTCAGCAGTTTGGAAACCACCCTGGACTCACACTGGCTACTACCCTTGAGACCTTAGGCAAGTGGGCCTCAATTTCTTCATTTGGGAAAGGAAGGGTTTCAATGAGATGACTTTTAGGGTCCCTTCCATTTGTAAATCCTACTTGTTTCTATGAATAAAAGACAAAATACACAATGACCACAACTACTTAACACAACCAACTAAAAGCAACTTGCTAAATCTTGAATGATGCTTAGGAAATTTGGAAAAATAAATCATTGTTACTGTCTTTTTTCCCTTCTTGGTCTATTCCTATGATATTAGTCATAATTTAGAGTAGTGGGATCACACTCAAATAGAAATGGGGTGGGGGCACTAACCCCTTGTCTAAGGGTCCCATTCAAAATCTCAGGAATAACAAGGTAGCCCTGGGGCCACCGATCTCTTGTCTCTGATTGGCCCCATTTTTTCTGGTTTCATGATATTTCTTCCACTCAAGTCATTGTTGCTAATATTATGAAGCCAACTTAAACACCAACCCGTTCCCAGTTACTTTACTGCCCTTTGAATCACTTAAAATTTTGAGTCTCTGAAATCACAGTATTTTATGATTTAAGATCACAGAATACCACCAGGATATTGGTAATAAAGAGATGGATTTGAGCAGCAATGAATAGTTTGATATCATTGAAAAAAATTGCCAAGTATCTTCATTTATGCATTTAATAACTTTGTAATGTTTTATTTCTCATAGACTTAGCATGCCTATCTTATTGTTTGTGTGGATACGTTATTCTTACCACCCTTTTGTTGTGTTGTTATTCAATCATTTCAGCTGTCCCAGACTCTCATGATCATATTTGGGGTTTTCTTGGCCGTGATACAGGAATGGTTGGCCATTTCCTTCTCCTGCTCATTTTACAGATGAGGAAATGAGGCAAACAGGGTTAAGTGATTTGCCCAGGGTCACACTGCTTATAAGTGTCGGGGGCCAGATTTGAACTCAGAAAGATAAATATTCCTGACTTCAGGCCTGGCATTCTGTCTGCTGCACCACCTACCTGCCATCTTACCACCCCGCAGTAGACTCTAACCTCTACATGCAGCTAGAGTTGCAAATCCACTTTTTTGCCTAATGCAATGATGGCACACAGTAAAGCCTCAGTATGACTTGTTGAATGAACGTACTGTGATGCTTTATATGTGTAAGTCTTAGTTATATAGTAAGAACCCAAGCTTATTAAAGGAAGGGATAATCAATCAATCAATAAGCACTTATTAAATATGCCAGATTCTGTACTAAGCACTGATGATACAAAGAAAAAGCAAGGATAGTCCCCGCCCTCAAGGGGCTTACATTTTAGTAATGTCATATACTTCTTGTATCTCCCACAATGCCTAGTAGAGTGTTGTGTACATACAAAGTGTTTCACAAATACTTTCTGTTTGTCTTATTTCTAGGTAGTGAAGAACTGAATATTGAACTCTTGTCTTGGGGCATATCACCCCGAACAATTCGTAAGACAGCTTATCAAGAGCACAGATTATGCTGTCTCTATGTGCCCTCCAGTGCACCACTCCTTGTATAGAATGTGTGCTTAATAAAAGCTCATTGAGAGAATGCAGGGGAATATACTTTCGGATTACAAAAAAAAAAAAAAAAGACTTTCTGGAAAAGCAGTACTAAAAGAAAATTGCCAAGTCCTGGAAGGACCGAGCTGTTGCCTCAGTTCAATTACTAAGCTTACCTCCTTGAGGCATTTGGGAGTAGTTGAGCCAGTGAGTCAAGAGGCCAAAGGACAGCCAACTAACAATTCTCTCAGAAGGAGAGTCGGCACCCTATTTGTGTGATAGCTAAAGCATCTAAACGGTCAGCTATTCCAGAAACCACTGGTAAAGAACTCCTTTCCTATGGGTTCCGGGAACAATTGCTCTCTTGGGATTTTAAACTCTGAAGGGTCAGAACTTCATGAAGCAGCAGCAAATGATACAACATTCCATTCAGATTATCCTGCTGGAAAGGGGATTGAACTTTGGGCCTTTCTTGAGCCTGCCAGGTCAGAATTGTGGCTGCTAACTTTCTTACTGCCTTTATATTTATATTCCACCCCAAAGAGTAGAACCCATCCTCTTTCAAAGAAGATATAATGTGTTAGGCTCCAGAAAGTTTGCCTTACTATCTCCAGAACCCTATTTGCATGCTATTTGTATTATCTGTTTTCTCTAGCCCTGCTCAGAGATGCAATCTCTTCTTCCTTCCTTCCTTCCTTCCTTTCTTCCTTCCTTCCTTCCTTCCTTCCTTCCTTCCTTCCTTCCTTCCTTCCTTCCTTCCTTCCTTCCTTCCTTCTTTCCTTTCTTCCTTCCTTCCTTCCTCTCTCTCTATCTCTCAATATAAAAAAGTCAGTTTTCAATATATTATTTTCCTTCTGCTATTGAACCCTCCTTTATAACAAAGTTACATATAATTAGCTGAAAAAATCAACCAAACCTGACACTGTGTCAATGTGTGCAGTATTCCACATTCATAGACTCCCACCGCCCTATTTACAGGAAAGATAAGTGTTACAACTTCTATTTTCTAGATCCAAAATTGTTCATTATAATTAATCACAGTTCAGCTGCCTCCAGTATTGTATTGGTTTGCTTTATTGTAATCTATAGATACCACACACACGTGTGTGTGTGTGTGTGTGTGTCCTATCCATCAAGATTGTAGGGTACTCTGAAAGATTAGGGCATCCCTTCTCTACTGTCATCGGCTTAAGTCCCCAACAGCTTTGTTGAGGGGCCCACAATTAGCACTCTAGTTTCATTTAACTACTTAACATCTAGTTACTTTGACCAAAGGATATTTACTTCAGAGATATAGCAAGAACAAATATGTGGATATGTTCAATTTATACCTTAAGGTCATACTCTCCTGTATACCACCTCAGGCTTGAGGTGGGGCAGGGTAAACTCATGACATAATTCATTTCCTGTAGAGCATTGGTTCCATCAAATTCATGCCCACATTGGGCATAACTTGGATGAGTCCTTGTACCTTCCCCAGTTGGGCTGGGGTCCTAAAGCGTATTCTCATAGGTCACTCCTTGTTCATTGAGGCATCAGCGTACCACTGGTTCTAAAATGCAGTATTTGGAATGTGGGGAGGCCATGATACATTTTAGACCTTTCAAAATTCACAAAACTAGAAACTTAACTCCCTATACCTAGAATGGAAAAGAATAAGTGCAGAGGCCAAGGCCCAGGGCCCATTCACCTGGCCTGACCTCAGAGGGGAAGACATCCCCAAGGCCTTTCCCATGACCTCTCACCAGATAACTGTGAGCAAGAGCGACCAAGCTCCCTTAAGAGTAAGGGAGACAAAAGAGACCGTGGGGGCAGCCAGGTGGCTCAGTGAATAGAGCACCTGCCCTGGAGTCAGGAGAACCTGAGTTCAAATCAGGCCTCAGAAACTTAACACTTACTAGCTGTGTGACCTTGGTCAAGTCACTTAACCCCAATTGCCTTGCCTTCTCCCCTCCAAAAAAAAAAAAAAGAGACTGTGGCAGATTTGAACTGGCCTATTTGAATGGCTCCACAGAAACTCAAAGAGCACCTTCCTCAAAGTGTTGTTAATGCATCAGAACTAGTTAAAATTATGGAATGTCTACATATGCTCCGTAGTTTCAACAATAATAATAACAACAGCTAGCATTTACAAAGTACTTAAAAGTTTGTGAAGCATTTTACAAATGTGATCTCATTTTATCCTCAGATCACTCTGAAAGGGGCTCCTACTTTACAAAAGAATGCTGAACTTGAGAAAGTCGACGGGGATGCTAGCTCCTCAGCTTCTGCCACTTACATGGGGTGTGACAATGATCCCTGGCCTTCCTTGAGTCTCTTTCCTCACCTCTCAATGGGCTTTAGAAATATATAGAGAGGATTCTGGGAAGATGGTGGAGTAGGTCAGAGAATTCCAAGCTTTCAAGATTGTCCCCCACAAAAGAGATAAAATAGAACCTTAGGGTGAACAAAGTGCTACAGGAGTCTTCCTGGGACAATTTGAGAAGATTAAAAGAAAAATCCCAGGAAAAGGTTTCATCTCACAGAAGAGTAAGACCCTCCAGGTTAGGGTCCGCTATAATAACAAGTGGCAACCCTGGGGTTGGTTGGTTTGAGAAGCTGCCTCGGCCCCAGTCAAAGGAACTTCTACCCCAGTATAGTGAGGGGAGTTGGGCGTCTGAGCCCAGGAAGATCAAGGGAACTTCGGCTAACCAGAACGCCAGACCCAGCTGTGCTGCTAAGAGTGGTAGGGAAAGAGAAGGAACCAACACAAGCCAAATGAATGCAGAAGCAGTGGGGCAGAAAGCCCCTGGCTGTGGGTACTTACTGGAGGTGGGAGGTTTAGCTTTGGTTTCAGGCTAGAGGGAGAACTGAAGATCTGGGGGAAGAGGCACCATCTCCCACACCCCAGGGCTAGCGGTGATTACAAAAACTCAGCTATTGCGCAAAAAAAAATGCACAGGCAAAGGAAAAAGAATCCAACCATAGAAAGCCATTATGGGAATAGAAAAAACTGGGGTCATTAGAGGAAGATATTGAAGTCAAAGAAACCCCCAAAGTGTAATGTCAAAAGGTCATCTGTCCAAAAAGAATTCACAGAAGATCTTTAAAAAGACTTTACTAATCAAATGACAGACATGGAGGAAAAACTAAAAAAAAAAAAAAAGAAGAAGAAGAATAGTCTAAGAAAAACAAAAAGATTATGAAAGGAAAGTCAACCAATTAGAAAAGGAGATACATAATCTTAAGGAAGAAAATAATACCTTGAAAATTAGAATTGGACAAAGTAAACCAGAAAAATTATAAAAGATCAAGAAATAATTAAACAAAACATGAATAATGAAAAATAAAAGGGAAAGTGAAACATCTTATAAGAAAAACAACAGATTTGGAGAAGAGATCAAGAAGAGAAAACACAAAAATAATCAGATTAACTGATAGTTATGATCAAAAAAAGAAACTTGATACAATAATACAAGAAATAATCAAAGAAAATTGTCTGAAGCATTAAAACAAGGGGGAAAAGTAGAAATAGAAAAAATCCATCGATCACCACTTAAAAGAGATCCTATGAGGAAAACTCACAGGAATAGCATAGTCAAATTCCAAAACCCCCAGCTCAAGGATAAAATATTAAAAGCAACAAAATAAAACAATTTAACTAGGATGATGCCACAATTAGAATCATACAAGACCTAGCAGTGGAGATATTAAAGGACCACAGTCTTGGATCACTATATATTGAAAAGCAAAAGAAGTGGGGCTCTGACTGAAAATATCATGCCCACCAAAGTTAAGCATAATTGTGAATGAAAAAAAAAATGAATTTTTGATCAACTGTCAGACTTTCAAGACTTTGTTTAAGAAAAGAACCTGAACTCAATAGAATATTTGACATACAAGAAGAGCCAAGAGAAATATAAGGTACATACCAAAGACTGATTATAAGGGATTCAATAAGGACAGATCGTTTATTTTTTATATATTAAAATGTAAAATATATGTCTAAGATTTTTATTAATAATTGAGTAGTTCATAAGAAAAATTGGGGAAAACCTGAATATGACATGAATTTTAAAATAAAATCATTTAGGAACACCTAAAAAGAATAATCATTTTATATAAATGAGGTGTAAGAGGTAGATTTGATACAGAGGAACTAGATGGGGGAGGAGGGCTGGTAGTTCTGGTAACCTACTTCCATCAGGAATGGGTTTAAAAGGGAACTATATATATATATATATATATGAGTGTAAAAGTCTTCTAAATTCAGAAGAAATAAAATGGTAGGGGCATAGGAGGGGGAGAGGACAAGGGGGGATCTTTAGAGGGGAGGGTAAAGGAATAGGCAAAAGTGGGGTATAGAAGGATGTTTAGATTTATGGGAATGGGAGGATAGAGGAGGCATCCTAGGTAAGTAACAGGAGGGCAAGATAGTGGATAGAATTAAAGTAGAGAAGGCAGGAGGGATGGGAAATAAGAGATATACACAAACATAAAAATAAAGATCAGGAGTTGAATTTGTTTGGGAAAGTACATGTCTATATATGTATGTATGTATCTATACTTATAGAGAAATATATACAAACTTAATTGTAGCCTTCTGGGTGTGTGGGGGGAAAGAACAAAATAAAAAAAAGGGCAGAGCAAAAAATAAAAGAAAACTTACAAGGAAGCAAAGAAAAGATGGACAGTTCTCAACACAAAGTGTATTATTTATCATACAGTCTTCCTTGAAATGAAAATTTATTGTCATATAAAATCCTCTCTTATGTCCTGCATGTGTATATCTGCATATGACATGTTTTTTTTCTTTTTTACTTGGTATTTAAGTTCCAATATTTAAGTTTAGGATATAGTTTGTTTCTTTTCTCTATTCTGTATTTGTGTTCTGGCATCTAAGCCTAAAATAATTTTTTTTAAAAAAAGAAATATTTATATTTTCTAATCCAAAGAGTTGTGATGAGGAATAAGTATAACAATATATAGGAAATATTTTGTAAGTTACAAAGTGATAGAGCCATGTAAACTATTATTGTCCCAATATCATCGTTATTTTTATTATTATTATTATTATATTGTCATCATTATTATTATCCCTACTTTACAGACAAGGGCTAAGGCAAAGGAGAAATTAGGCAAATTTTCCAGAGCTAGTAAGTGCATGCAGCTTTCTGGGACTGCCTTCAGTCAAATGGAATCCATCTGGGGTCATGCACATGGACATTGGGAAGGAAAAGAAGGGTTTGAACCATGGAGCTAATCAAGGGGTTGTCAGATTCATCCTGTTCTCTTTGGCTTACTTCCATTTTGCTAAGTAGCAATGCTGAAAATGTCTCCCTCATGCTCTCCCCATTTGAACTTCATCTGAATCAAAGGTTAGGAGCACAAAATGCAAGCAAGTATCCCCCTTCGTCCCAGAGCATGCTTACCATATTCTACTCTCCTTCCTCTTGCACATGTACATTGGAAGTATTTCTGGGGTCAAACTTTCTGATCATTGTAGGTAAGTGGAGGAATGACTCTGATCCCTTCCAGTATTTGGACTTGGAAGTGGTATTTTCTCCTAACCATCAAATCTCAGAGTCAGGCAAAGGGTTTTCAGAGAGAAGAAATGACCACAGTCACTGGCATTTATTTCTCTAATACTAGAAGTTTAAAGCTCACCTACATTAACCCCAACACCCAGAAAAGTGAACAGATTTGCTTGTGGTCACATAGCTAGTGAATATCAAGGCCAGAATTAGAACCTAGATCTGACTAGCATTTCAATATTCTTTCTCCCAGACCATGTTGTCTAGAGTCTTGCCTATCTGATTTTGAGGGGAATATCTCTAGGAAGAACTATATTGGATCTCAAATTCAGCTGGACCTGTCAGTCCCTTATTACTACTCTGTAATATTGGGAAAAGGAAGGGTTCTATCATTTTGGCATGAGATAGAATCAGTGCCAAAGACAGGAATCACGGAAGAACCCAACTCGAGCTTGTTTCTGAAGGATATTTTGGGCCCACCTGGTATGTGACTGTCTTTCTTGAGGTCACCACACAGCAATTGCTTTTGCATCCTGCTTTCATCTATTATCCTTCCATGATCAACCAAGTAGAGCTGACCTGTGTTGCTTCTGACACCATCTGATTTATAGATTATCATCTATAACCCTTTTATTTTTATAATGGAAACTACCATGTATGTAGGCTCTGTCCAAATCTATCCTCCGTTGTTACAACATACATAGAAGAGAGAGAAGTTAGGTATGAGATTTGAAGCTATACAGGGTGTCCCAAAAGTTTCAGAGTAGTTTAAATCCATTAAAATCATACTAAGACTTTTGGGACACATTACTTCTAGATCTCGTTTCCCTAAGGTTATGTGTGTTTTCCTTAGTTTGGTTAGGAAATCCTTGGGATTTACCAGGAAAGTATGTAATTTCCTCCTGCTGTCATTCCCACCCTCATATGTCTCATTGCTGTTAGACCTTGGTTGGCCAGTAAAATGTTTTTATGCAATTACCAGATAGCCAAAAGTTTCTCTGAATCAGGGAGCAAGAAAGTCCCTTAAGAGTCATTTCATTAACTCATTGGCAGAACCTGACTTAATGTTTTACAGTAAAGGTTATGCTTCAATCTTATAAAGGACAATTGTTCCAGCAGGGACACTGATATGAAACCCATCTCATGGGTTGAGAATTGGTGCCTTGAAAGACTAAGTTTCCACAAACTCTGTGGGCAGCGAGAGGTGGTGGTAGAAAGGACACTGTATCCAGAGTCATGAGAGCACAGGATGGTAGACTGAGACCTCAGGGGTAGTCTGGTCCAACCCTCTTCTATTTTATAAGTGAGAAACAGATGTCTAGGGAAGTAAGTAATCTGACCATGGTCACAAATGGTATCCAATGCCTAAACCATTCAGTAAAGCCATACTGTTAATAATTGGTCATAATTTCACCAATCTGTAAAGAGAAAGAGTTGGACTAAATCATTTTCCTAAGGTTCTCCTGGCTCCAAAATTTAGTGACTGGTTTTCTAAGCTGTATGAAGAACATGATATTGGGCATTATGTTTTTGTCCTAAATGTTCTCACTTTTCTTATCTGTAAAATGGAGGAATAATATTTCATCTACATCAAAAGGTTGTGAAGAAGATGATTGGTAACCATAAAATGTTAGTGAAGTGTAATTCCTGCATGTAACTGCCTTTCTTATTCATTTTCACATTACCCTGGGAACACCCAACACAAATGGTGAGGGGAGTGCTACAGTCCCTGCAAAATCAGCTGAGTTATCCTTGAAATCAGCAAATATACATCACAAGCATCAAAAGAAACACCAATGATTAAAATAAAATGGGTGGCTATTCAAACAGAACTGATCCTCAAACCAAACACTCCAGAACGGAAAAGGAAGTCATTTGTGTAGGGAATTGGGCAGTAGAAAGAAGTTTTGGACTCAGTGAACATGGCTCAAATCCCAGAATTTCTACCTATTATCTGTGTGACCTTGTGCAATTCATTTCAGCTCCTCACGTCTCTGTTTTCTCATCTTTAAAACGGAAGGTTTGTACTACAGGTTATTTTTAACCCAAAATCCCATAATCCCACGATGGAAAAGGGATTGGAGCAGGTTAGAAGAGAGGGATTCAGGGTGCCTCCTCAAAGGGAAGACAAAACCCATTGTACTCCTGCCCTGTGTCCTCCTTTTAAAAGCATCATTAAAGCTTTTAAAATTATCTCTCTAAAGTGATATGGCCATTGTATCTGAGAAAATGTCACCTGCAGACCCTATTTCCACATTAGGAACCAACATCCAGCAAAAATAATTCAGCTAGTAAAGAATCTATTGGAAAGGAAAGGGCTTCTCAATAGAGACCATTGTCTACTTTTCAGAGCAGGATACCTCACTTCTGCTTATTTTTCCCCCTTTGCACTGAAGGTCAGCCTCCCTGGTGGTGGATGTCCCAACCTGTGACCATGAGAAGGAAGATTTTTGGTAAACAGGCACTTAGCTGAGGGCTGGGGGTGGGGTTACAGTTAGGGAGGGAGCAGAGGGGACCAATAAATGGAAACCAGTTGGGCAGATCTAAATTGCCTGCCCTTTCCTAAACTGGCCCAAACATAACTTTCCCTGCTCTGCCTCCTGACCACTCCCCTGGGCTGGTCATTCCTGAACTTTTATAAACAGCTTGTCTGTCCCCTGTAAGACTCAGCCTAGATCCCAGCCACAGAGTTGCAGAGGAGGGAAAGGAACCTGAAAGAGCTGGAAAGAGAGTAAGTTACAGATAGTTTGTGTTTCCTTGGACAGGACTTTATGAGAGAGAGGGGTGTGTGTGTGTGTGTGTGTGTGTGTGTGTGTGTGTGTGTGTGTGTG
>NW_027185698.1:17273716-17312579 GCF_028583685.1 Petaurus breviceps papuanus | reverse complement strand
GTGTGTGTGTGTGTGTGTGTGTGTGTGTGTGTGTGTGTGTGTGTGTGTAATGGAGAGGAATGTGGGAGAGAGGCATTTTTTTGATCCTCTGAGAAACAAGGTTGACTTACCATAATTGCAGTCTAATTTCTGAATGATTCAGTGGAAAAGACAGCTGGCTCTGCAGTCAGAGAAATCCTAGCTCTGTCACTTCTACCTGTGTGACCGTTTAACCTTTTCTGGGACTCAGCTTTCCTATCTGTAAAATGAGAGGGTTAAACTCTGTGACTTCTAAGGTCTCCATAGCTCTCAATCTAGTGAGCCTATGAAAGGGTTGGCAGGAGAGAAGTAAACGGATGAAAGAGAAGTGGTTTTTGACTTTGAATTGCAAGATTCAGATAATATTTAATTTCTCTTTAAAAGGAAAATTTTGCACTATTAATAATGTCCTACTTGAGAGTGCATGGCATAGGTTTAAAGGGACTGTTAGAAATTGGGCTTTCACACTGTGAGAGGGAGGGGAGTCTGAGAAAGGGGAGGAAATGGACTTACAAGAGAGAACCCAAATAGTTCCTCCCTTCCAGGAACTTATGTTTTATTTGGGGAGGCAGGAATGGAGAGGGAAGGGACAACATTAGTAAGGATAAGAACACAATATGTCAGAAATAAACACAAGCTTGTAGTGAGGTGGAACATTAAGAAGTGGGGAATCAGCAGAAGTCTTTTGTAGGATGGAGCCCTAGGTCTGAGACCCAAGAGAGTCTCAGAGCTGGAGATGAGGAGGGAGAGCCTTTTAATAATGAGGAACAGCCTGTGCAAAAACCCTGAGGTATGAGAGATGGCATGTCACAGATGAACATCAAGGAGGCAGGTTTGGCTGAAACCTAGGGGGTGTGTGTAGGGGAGGAATAATGTGTCACTCTGGACAGAGAGGATGGAGAAGGGCTGCGAATAGCTTTTAATGCCAAACAAAGAAGTTTGTATTTTACAGATTAGACTAGATAATCGATATGGTACCTTCTAGTTTGATATTCTCTGGGTCTACTTTGCCATTTCCCCTCTCTCCACATGGCTAGACCTTTTCCTTACCATTCTGTATTGGGGGGTTTGCTTGCAGGTTCCCAGACATCCTCATGATGCTTTCAACCCTGAGTGCCACCATCATCCTGGCCACTTGTATGTCCTGTGCTTCATTGGAGCTAGATGGAGAGGAGTCCGACTTGATAAGGGAAGATCAGATCAGTGACATCCAGAGAAAAGTCAGTGACCTCTGGTATAGGCTCGTCTATGTGAAACCGGTCACCTCAGGCAGTGATGAACCCGCTGTCTATGCCACCTGCCAGGTAAGGCCTTCTTCTACTCTGGAGGCCAATAAACCCCAAGTGACAGGGCAAGTCCTGTTTAAACAGCTCTACCCAGATGGGAAGATGAACGTCTTCTTTGATCTGGCTGGGTTTCCAGTAGATACCAGGAATACCTCTAGCAGGGCTATTCACATCCACAAGTTTGGGGATCTCAGCAATGGCTGTGATGGAACCTCTGGCCACTATAACCCCCACGAGGTAGACCACCCCCACCACCCAGGGGACTTTGGGAACTTCCCCGTGAAGGACGGCAAGATCAGAAAGTTCCGATCCAATGTTTCGGCTTCTCTCTTTGGGACCTACTCTGTCCTGGGCAGGGCCATTGTAGTCCATGAGCAAGAAGACGACCTCGGCAAAGGTGGCAACAAGGGAAGCCGGGAGCATGGCAATGCTGGGAAGCGCCTGGCCTGCTGTGTCATTGGCATCTCTGGGCCAGAGCACTGGAATAAGCAGGTCTTGGAAAGTGCTGAACGAAAGAAGAGGAGGAGAGAAAGTGAGGGCAAGACTGCCTGAAGCAAAGATTTCTACAGGCCCCGGGGCCACATCCTGGTCAAGTTAATCATCTCTGGCAAACACCCCCAGCTGCTTAGAATGTTGGCATGAGGCTCAGTCTTTAGCTGCACTTGTAGGAGGCACTCCTGTGGACATGCTCAGCTTTGGGAAAAATTCCACTTTCTGTGTGTCTTACAATAAAGGAGCTTCCATACAATATTGTAACAGAGTCTGAGGGTTTTTTAAAGTCCTCCCTAATCAACACTTTCATTGGGTGACAGTGAAGATCCTTACCAGATCCTCGAGAAGATAGTGTTCCACACAAAACTTCTCTTCTCCCAAGCATCCACCCCATTTTCAGAAACTTGCATGAATTTCCCTTATCTTGTCACGGCACAGTGAAGAACTCCCACTTGAAATTGCAATGAGAGTAAGAGAGGGGAATAAGGTGGGAGTGGGATGCCCAAGAGGCCATAGGGAATGGGCACCAGATGGGGACCTTGTTATTTAGTTGTGTCCAATTCTTCTTGATCCCATTTGGGGTTTTCTTGGCAAAGATACTGATTTATCATTTTCTTCTATAACTCATTTTACAGAGGAGGAAACTGAGGCAAACAGGGTTAAGTGACTTTCCTAGGGTCACACCACAGCTAGTAAGTATCTGAGGTCACATTTGAACTCAAGATCAGTCTTCCTGACTTCAGGCCCAGCCAGTGCTCTCTGCACAATGGCACCACCTAGTGGACCTGAGGCAGAGGACTTGAGTTCGAATTCTGACCTTGGACAAAATACCCAGTCTCAACTAAGGGGGTCAGGGAATAGGCTCAAATCCCAGCTCTGACACTCATTACCTTAGGTAAGTTTTTTCCCTCCCTAGGCCCATTCTTTTTCTCATTTGTAAAATGAGGAGGTTGGGGAAGGCAACTTCTAAGGTATCCAAATCCTATTTCCTGGGGGCAGCAAGGTATCACAATGGATAGAGCACCAGCCCTTAAGTCAGGAAGACTCATCTACATGAGTTCAAGTCTGGCCTCAGACACTTACTAACTGTGTGACCCTGGGCAAGTCACTTAACCCCATTACCTCAAAAAATAAATAAGCAAACAAATACTATTTCCTGGGCCACAGAGCCTCCCCCAGTCAGTCAGTTAGTTGTCCCCTCCGGCCTCTGTGCAGTAGAGCTGTGTTATCAGGCCTATTTCACAGATGGGTAAGCAGAGGCAAAATGAGGTGAGCTAACTGTATTAATTCAGAGTCACATGGGAAGCTTCTAGTTAGGTGTGACAAGAAGGTTCTATGCAATATCCAAGAAATAAAGAAAAGAATCAGAGACAAGAGATGACATAGGTTATTATTCACAAGACAACATTGCCTCTTAAGTTACGCAGAAATAAATACAAATGTAAGAAACCCGAGACCTAAGTGTGCACCATTTTGGACTTGGGTTGTTTGCAGGGCTGCTTCCCTGTTGCAGGTCAGATTGCATATGCAGAAGAGCTTGCCAGGATCCTTTGACTTTAATAAACAGAAATCCCAGTGATGACTCTTTACCTTGGGCAAGGACCCTTTCTTGGGCTGTCCCCCACTGCTTGGTTTCAGAGTCCTCCAGTTCCCACAGACTTGGGAGCTGTGAGTCAAAATGAGCCCCAGCCAGCACCCAGTCCTCGGTGGTTATTTTTACCTCTGACTTGAACTTAACTTGTTATTTTAAAATGGTTCATTGAACTCAAATGGCGGTGGGAGAGAAAGGATCTTTGCCATGAAATTAATTTCCTTCCATATAAGACAGCTCCCACTGGCTTGAACTGGAACTGGACCTGACTCTCTTTACTCCATGCTATGGCCCAAGTTAGCACTCAGAGAAAAACTCGATGCTTTTCAGTCTGGGGACATCAAGGATGGTGTGACTGGTCCCCACCCTCACAACGGTGATAGAAAGGAGAGCAACAAAATGCCAAACTTACCCCGTCCTTCCTTCCCTTTTCCTGAATTAATTCGCAATTCAGCTTTATGTCTCCAAGGTTTTTAGTCTTAGAGGCCATGATGATAAGGACGATAATAGCTAGCATTCATAGAGAACTTTAAAGTTTATAAAATATGATCTCATTTTATCTTGACATTACCCTGGAGTAATTGGGAGGTCGGTGCTACTGTTATTTCTGTTTTACAGGCAAGGAAACTGAGGCCAAGAGGAGTTGTGACTCACCCAGGGTCACACAGCTAATGACCCAGGCTGTATTGGAACTTGGATGTTCCTGCCCCAGGCCCAGTGCTTTATCTAATGCAACATTTAACTACCTTTGGAGGTCTAATAATCCTGACTTCCAGGGCAACTTGGTTGTGCAGAAGTGGGGAAAGGATACACATTTATATAGCACCTACTATGTGCTAAGTGCTTATTGCAAATATTTGATCCTCACAAAGCAACCCTGCAAGGTAAGATTATTTTCCCCATTTTGCAGTTGAGGAAAGTGAGATTTTGTGACTTGCCCAGGGTCACACAGCTAGTATCTGAGGTTGGATTTTAAACTGGGTCTTCCTGTCACAGGTCAAGCGTGCTTGCTGTTTAAAGTGAGACAGTCTGCCCCAGATGGTGACTGTGTCAGAAGATGACACAGCCTCTCTCCCAGAGATTCTGGTCCCAGACCCTATGTAGCCACTAAAGGATTCTGACCTCCTATCTCCCAAGGAAGGGGCGGGGATAAAATAAAATAAAAAGTGGGGAAAAGCAGACCAGGGAAGCACAGGGTGGCACAATACTACACTGGGCCAGTGGAGGACAAAGCACTGGGAAAATTGGGGAAGTTGTATCCCTTGCAGGTTTGGATGTGTGAGACCCCAAATCCTGCTGCCCTACTCTCGTTGTGGCTTTGTTTAGTCCACAGACTGCTGAAGATGGGAAGGGGAAGGTTTGGGGAAAAGGCTGCTTTTTATCTCCCCTTTTCCACTGCTCTCAACTTTTTTTTTAACTACCTGGGACTCCCTAGATAAAGAAGAGACACCCTAAGTACCCATTTTAGCTTTCTCCTTGGACCTAAGAAATGTTAGATAGCTGTTCCCTTTCCAACAGAAATAGTGGTGGGGGTGTATATATATATGTGGGGGGGGGGGGATGTGGGCAGGCAGCTGGACTATGCTACCGAAAATGTGTACCACTAAGCCTACCCATTAGATCCCATTTGGCCTTGGGAAGCTTTTTTTTTTTTTTCCTTCCTCTCTTCTCTCAAATCCATTTTGTTCATCTAAGGAATTAACCGTTTTGGCTTTGCAGCCAGCTTGCAAATCAGTTTGCCTATTTGACTCATAGGGTTTGCATTTGTCACTGGGACTTAAACACACACTTGTTTTGATTTCTTTTTTGTAAAATTAGAAGCATTTGATGTAATGACTCTACCTAGACACAGCTGGTAAAGTGAGAATAATGTTCAAGTTTGCACAGTTTAAACACAATGTAGACAATAATTAGAAAAGCTATCTTTAGATGCTCAGAATAAGCTTTTCTCCGAATTGCAGTGAATTTTTCCTAGTGTGGCTTTTCAGTGCATATATACAGAAGTGCCTATATGCAGAAGAAAATAGAGAAAATCAGCTAGTGTTTTGGTCAACTTGAAAGGGGGAAAAAGACTTCAGGAAATAAACCATCTGATTTTAGATCTGAAGCATTTCCACTGAATGCATAAAATCTTTACATTCTCCATATTTTTCATGCCTACCATATGATCAAATAATTTTAGGTGACAGATTGCAACTGATAAATTGCTACAATATGCTAGAAGTAATGCTCAGTCTGTGGTGAGGGTGGAGAGGGAGAATGACGCACATAATAAAGACAATTAATCATCTATACCAGGAAAATTACCCCATTTTTATTCCAGGTAACAAAAAATATAGTTATGATGCATGGTGATTAGAGAATCCAATAAAGCAAAGTCTGCAAATAAATAGAAATTCTTTTCTTTAAATAAAACAAAACAGCAGCTGACAAAAAAAGCCAATTGTTTTAAATTCAATAGGTTATCATTGGTCTCTGCTAAGAACCCAAAATATATCCCTGCATATGTACAGACTTGGGAAAGTCAAACTTTTCAGTATTCTGCAAACTGCCCTGTGCATCAAAAAACCCTCATTTAGGAAAGAAGTGATAAGAAAAATAAGGCAGCACATCTAAATCTATCATTTTAAATTGCTTTCATGCTGTACTAAGATTTTTTTCTTTTTTCTATTTTTTTGGATCAGCTGTAACATTGTGAGAGAGGACCTTCTCATTTTTTTCCTTCTCTCTCATTTCTAATTAGATTCACCACTGGTCTCCCAAACCTTTCTCTCTGATCTTTGGAACTGTCTTTGTCCAGCAATTCTTTGCTTTATAACTTGGTAACAGGAATGAAAAACACCTGGAAATCTGCATGTACCTTAAAAATGTTTTAAGTTTGTAGGATTCTCAAGATGTTGCCTCTGTCTTTTGGCTGGACGTTGAACTTTCTAAATGGAACTGTCTCACGTTCAAGAGTGGGAAAGGGGGTAGGAAAAGCTGACTAGGCAGGGCTCAGAAGTAAAGCAGAAATAAATCTTGCTCAAATAGCTCTCTCTCTGGAGGGAAAATCTGGTCCCTACCCTCACAAAAGTAATATGGAGTACAGCAATAAAATGCCAAATGTATCCAGTCATTCCTTCCCTTTTCCTGACTTACCAATTCAGCATTAGCTTTTCAAGATTTTTAGTCCCAGAGGTGATGATGATGATGATGATGATGGCTAACATTCATAGAACACTTTAAGGTTCACAAAATATCCTGAGACATCAGAGAAAGAGATATCAAGTCAAAATAGCATCAAGGAAAAGAATAAAGCTTGTTGGAGAGCCCATTCAGTTAAGAGAGCTAATGAGCTGGCTTTGAATTGGTATAGGGAAGAAAATGACTATCTCCCCAAAATGCACACACACAGTCATCATCCCTGCTTCCTGAATGATACTTGAAATTCTTTGAATTAGGGACAGAAGCTTTGCCCTCCACTTTTAGGGGATAGTGTGCATTACATTCATACTAAAGTGTAAATGACTGCTACCAGATTTTTTTTTCCCCAAGGACTTTGGAAAGTAGGGTGTTCATTGGACACTTGAAGAGCAGAGTGGAAAAATAAACGTCACTCCTTCACAATCTTGCCTAAGGCTAGCTCTGGGAAAAGGCATCTAATACTACTTGCCTGGGACTGAGCTGAATGCCACTGGGTGCCTCCTGGCTAGAAAAAGCCTCAGGGAATACTTGCTAGAGGCAAGGAAGAATTTGGTGAGGAAGGAAGGATGGCATGGGAATGGGTCTCAGGGGGTGAGAAAAGCCTCCCTCCCACTTTTTAAAGGAAAAGATCTATTGTCTCAGGCCTTAATTAAAGAACTACAAACTCTCATATAAATTTTCTACTTGCATGTAGAAATCAGCGCCTAAAGGCTGCCAGGTGCTGGGCTGTTACAGCAAAGGAGCAGTTTTTATTATGAGAAAAGCCAGTTTCAGTTGCATCTCTCCATGCACGCCCTGTTCTGCTGTCTGCCTGGACCATACTGGAAAGACAGGAAGCCATCCACACATGGCCAGGGCATTCGTTCTGACAGAAGTGGGCATGTTAGAGTGCAGCTGGGTGGTAAGACCAACACAGAGACATTTGTCTTTAAAAAAAAACAACAACAACACATCAATAGCTAGGAAATTTGCAATGTTTTGGCTTTTCAGCCAAAAGTGATACATAGGGTGGATGCAGTATGGCATAGTTTTGGAATAAAGTTTAACAGAGAAAGAAAAGCCCAAGCGTAGGCAAGTTTGAACCTTTCTCTTTGTTGTCTAGGAATAAGAAAACCAAGTTAGGGATAGGTAAGGGAGATGGATACATAATATTGTCATGTCAATGCACCCAATGGCAGCATGGGCCCAGTGTCGTCAAGGTCAGTGTAATGCACAGCATCCCTCTTTGGCCTGTTCACTCTTGGAGGCTTCTCATACTTGGGATTCCTCTTGGCTTCCCTGACCATGGTGCAATGTGCTGGAGTAGATTATATACTCTGTTTTCCAGGAGTTTATAAATGGATTGTAAAGATGTGCACCTGGCAGACTGTGTGTCAAAACTGGAGCTTGGGCTAGGAGAGATTTTCCTTTTTATTATTATTTTATTAAATTTGGCTCTGCTTTCCTTCAGTGCCTTTAAAGTGCTACTTGGGAGAGCTAAACATTTGCAGGCAGTTAAGGTCGGGTCCAGCAGGAAAATTACCTCTGTGGCTATTGGCCCATGCAGGCTTTGCAGCTGCAGAGGCAGATTCCCTCCCCAGGAAGTTGTGTGGATGGGGGCCCAGTGGGGTGAGGCAGAGGGCGTGTGTGTGTGTGTGTGTGTGTGTGTGTGTGTGTGTCTGGGGTAGCTCTCCTCTCCAGCAACAGTATTACCTGATCACTGGCTCTGCAGGGTTTAGTAACCCTCGGGGCTGCCAGGATTAAAGGCAGGGAGTCACAGAGGATACTCTCATTATATCTCTTTTCACTCTCATGCCCTCACTGGGCTAGTGTCTTCTTACTGATCAATCAGCATTCCTCCCCAAAAAACCAACCAACCAACCAATCCAACTTCTCATGGAATAGGTAAAAAAAAAAAAAAAAAAAGCCTGGGGCTTAACCCTATCTCTAATGTCACTGGCCATGAATGTGGGGAGGGGAGGAATAAATAATAAAAGACCATCTCTATAGTGCTTTAAAGTTGGTATGGCACATATCTCCCAATAATTCTGTGAATTAGGCTGTCTAAGTATTACCGTGACTCATTCATGTTACATATCTAGGAAGTGGACCTGGCACCTGAAGTCAGTCTTCTTTATCACTCTGCAAAGGCAGAGACAGGAAGACAAGCTGACCACCACATCCACATGTCTATGGGTTTCATGGCTGACATCATAAACTTAATCCGCACATTCTCTTCTTAGGATAGTTAGGAGGAAGATTTTTTTTTCTTTTTAGAGGGCAATTGGAGTTAAGTGACTGAAGAGGTTTCTCAGGGGACTGACTCTGGCTTTCAAACTTCCAGCTTCCTGGGGGGAATGAACTGACCCTGGGACATGAGGAATTCCATTGTCTGAATATGTGGCCCGCTTCCCCTACACTATGGCATAAGCAGGGGCTATCTCTTCTCACCCAGGGCTTCCTAGAGGGAATCAACTTTATCCTAGAGATGCCTCTTCTCTTCCCCTGGTTCAAGCTCCACAGCTGCGTCAGCAGCTGACTGTATCCTCAGTAGAATCCTAGGATCACGGATTTAGAGCGAGAAGGGGCTTTAGAGGACCCCTAAATTGTCTGCCCCACCATTTTACAGATAAGGAAAAGGTAAGTAATTTGTCCCAGAATCACACAGCTTTGCTCTTATCTTTTCTCAACATAGCAGATGAGCCAAAAAGAATGGGAACATACCACAGATGGAGCCATCTGAAAGGGGAGAATCATTTTTGCCCTGGCTCTATCTTTGACCTTATTTCCCTGAATGGCTACTTTCATGCTTCCCTCCTGAGACTATAAATGCCTAAGTTGGCATACTTATCATTTACCCAACAACATAAGCACCCAAAAGAGAGGTATGAATTCAGAATAGGAAAACAATCCCTCTCCAGAGCCTGCCAAGGCCCCTCTCCACCCACCATTCCCAGCTGTGACACTGCTACAGGCGCCATGCCAAGAGCATCCTTGTGGAGGAGACCCAACAAGGCCTTGACATGACAAAGTGTCACGGTGGGCCCTTTGGACCCATTATGCTCAATTATGTCTCTCTTCCCAACAGCCTTAATCATTACAAATACCGGAGACCTGATTAAAAAGCCCATCAGTTTCAAACTCTTCCCATAATTTTGATCGACAACATTAAACGTTAATAGAAAAACATCTTATCTCTAATAAAACAAATGCCGACACAAAGACGGATGGGAAAAACCAGCCATATGGTGCGCACTATTTTCAGTGCCTAGCCGTGTTCACAGCAGTACATCTTCAGTAGTAAGAGATGACGGTGAGAAGATTGAGGACCTGCATTTAATAAATCAAGCTGTACTGTCATCAAAATACCTACAGTTTGCAACAGGATCAGAGGATTTTCTGAGTCCCAGACCTGGGAGTATATGAGGAGAGAGTTAATTCTAATGTGTTGTTCTGTGGCTTAATTCTTGTCGTCCCTAGCGCCTGCCATGTGTTACAATTTCCAATCCCTTTATCCTTCACGTCTTCACGATGCCTGAGCAGCTCCCCTCTGGGACACCTTTCTCCTCTTCCAGGTCACGGCCTTCCATGGCTTGTTCCTTCCCCAAGCCCAAGGACTCACTGGAACCAAAGGGATCAGGGCTAGACAAAGGAGACTCTACCTTGGACGTCCCTCTGGTCTGGGACGGGCCTGTCCCTTTCCTTGGGTCCTCCTGGGAGCTCCCTTTTCTGGTCCCTCCCAGTTCTGCAGCTGCCTGCTCCTCTGTCAATTTAATTATTTCACTTCCAAGCCTGTTTATTTCTTCTTCCTCAGAAGGTAACTGGGGTAATGAGGGATGAAAGTGCTTGCGTTGGTTCCCGTACTTGGGCTTGGCTGGGGAATTGTCAGAGAGCTGGGTTGCAGCCTCCTCAGGAGCTGTCAATGCCACAGTAACAGAAGAACTTTCATCTCTTTGCTTCTGCTCCCCTGAAAACAGAAGTAGGACAGCATCAAACTGTTGGAAGAAAATAAATTTTTATTTCCCCACACACACACTTTTAGATTTGTCTCCACTGTGTGATTCAAAAAAAAAAAAATCTCATCTCTCCTGTCATAGGACCTTTGAAAAGGGAAAACAGGGATGTGAGGGCATGGAAGGTAGGACATAGATACTAAGGGGAAGATTGGCATTCAAGGGGGAAAAGCGCTTCGGTGATTAGAGATCCTGAGTTATTAATAGAGAAAAGGAAGCATTTATGCATCTGCCCATAATCCTCTTCAGTTTCTTATCTCCAGGCTTCCCACTCATTCCCATTAAACTTCTAAATTGAGGACAAAGGTTTTGTGGAGTTTTGCCCCAAACTAATGCCAGGGCTGATTTCATCCTAATCTCAAACAGCTAAATTTAGCTGCCACCAAGAGCAAAAGAATCATGGAAAGGACCCTAAAAGGAATGATGGCCAAGGGGACCTGGGATCTCCTTTCAAAAATGAGAGCTTGACTACATCTCTAAGGTCATAGGATCCTGAATTTGTTACTACCCAGGCAACTTTGGGCAGTTTCTCTTACTGCTCTGGGTTTCAGTTTCTTCAACCACAAAATGAGGTGGTCATACCAAGGTCCCTTCTAGCTTATAATCAATTATCCTGTTTTGAGCTAGAAGGAGATAATCTAATCTAACACCCTTGTTTTACAGATGAGGACCAGAGATGTGATGTGCATTCCCCAAGTTATTTATGTATTAAATAGCTGAAGCAAGATTTGAACCTATGTCTTGGTTATTCTGGTTATAAGTGCACATTACTTTTGTGTAGCAGGATAGTGTGGGGGCAAGAGAAATGGAGGATTTAGGGCCAGAAAACCTGACTTGTAGTACCCAGTTTGATAGTAACATATAAAGTGACCTAGTAAGGTAGAGAGATACTTTGGGGAAGCAGAAGACCTGGTTTGAATCCCATCTCCCATGTATAATATTTGTATGACCTTGGCAAGTCACTTATCAATGTCAGCCTCAGTTTTCTCATTCATAAAATGTAGGAGTTGGAATCCATGGCCTCTGATGTTCCTTCTGGCTGGATCTATAGTCCTATGCTTCTTTTTCTAAGGTATGGTGGTTAGCATCCCTGGATCTCAGTTCCCTTTCCGTAAAATGAGGTTAGATGACCTCTTGTGTCCCTATATCTATGACCCCCCATGATTCTAAATTCAAAACTTTTCCCATGACATCAAGTTATCTCCTTTCCTAGCTCTAAAATTCTAATCTAAAATGATTTCTCAGCCCATTGGGACAGTTTCTCTCTTCTTGACTCTCTCGTGCTATTATGTCTCATAATTCCTGTATCTTTAATCATTTTCTATTGCAGCTACCCATATACATGTCTAATACTCCTTCCTACTTGCCCCAGAAAACTTCCCCTCAATCCCTGTACCCTACCCCACTGAAAAGAAGGCTTCCTACTAGATAGAAAGCCCCTTGAGGTCAGGAGTCATGTTATTTTTTTCTTCTTGGCATAACTTAATGTAATAAGTATTTCTTTAAATGGACTGTAGCAAACACAACACACACACACACACACACAAGAAACACAACATAGGAATCTAATAGAATATCACTGCTCCTTGAGAAATGATGAGGATATGATTCAAGACAAGGCATGGTGATTTCATTGATACAGATAATTCCCAGATAAGGAAATTCCTTCTATTCATGTAGGCTATCGGGGACAGGACACGAATCCAATATGTGTTCAGTATGTATTAGAAGCAGCTTTTCCTGAGTCTGAGACAGGTTCTGTAGCCACTATGCCATGGCTGATAATGAGCATGACAAAATTAGAGAAACATTGAAAGATCTGTATGAACTGATACAGAGAAAACAAAGAAGAGTAAAGAGAATGATATACAATAATATAAGGAAAATTAACACCCCAAAACCCCACAAAAATGATGACTGAAAACGATGGCCAATCTTGGTTCAAGAAAGCCAATGTTGAAACATGCCTCCTTCCTGCATGAAAACAAATGTTAGGTTACAGGTGCAAAATATTGCCCAAGCAGTCACACGTCATCGTTATGTTAGTTGATTATACTTAATTGTTTTCCTTTGTTTTAATAAGAGTGACTGAGTTACAAAACAACCAAACAAAAGACCCAGAAGACATTAATGAAACATTTAAACAACAATAAAAAATTGCATTACACTGAAATTATTTTTCTTAGCTGGGCCTGGCATTTAACAAGAGATCCTCAGTTTTCTTCAGAGATGATTTTTGTTTTTAATCCTAGGGCCAAACAGTGGTAAGTCACTAGAATAAACTAAGGAGACCCTTGTGCCTTGTGACTGACCAAATAGTGTTCATATGAGCTAAAATGGTGTCCTCCAATGGTGAGAACCTCCATCCAGACTCTAGTCCCACATCTTTACCTGACAAACTATATGACTTTGGACAAGTTTCTTTTCCTTTCTCTCAGACTTCATCACTTTTATGTATAAAATGAGAGGGAGGGACTAGATAACCTCTAATAGCCCTTCCATCTCTAAATCTATGCCGGAATGGCTAGATAACCTCTAGAGTTAATTCTCAGTAGTGGATAGCATACAGGAATTATAGTCAGGATGACTTGGGTTCAAAACCTGCCTCAAACTTGCTCTGTGATCATGGAAAAATCACTTAACTTCCCTGGGCCTCAGTTTCCTTGTCTGTAAAATGGGGATAATTGTAGTCCAATCACAGGGTTGTTGTGAGAATTCCTTGGAGAGATTACTTCCTTCTCTGCACTTTCATCCTAAGTGTTCTAGCACATAACAAATGTCTGTTGATTGAATATAAAGTTCTTGACAAACCTTAAAAACACTACAACATTAATATTAGCTTCTATTGGTATATGATCTTACAATTTCAAGTGATCTTCTAGACTAACATTCACCATGAACTCTACAGTATTAGTGTTATTATGACATAGATGGAGAAATATTATTCTCAAATTGATTCCTACCCACCACAAAAGAAAACAAAAGTAAATGGTAAAATATT
Source organism: Petaurus breviceps papuanus (assembly GCF_028583685.1). Taxonomy (NCBI): domain Eukaryota; kingdom Metazoa; phylum Chordata; class Mammalia; order Diprotodontia; family Petauridae; genus Petaurus; species Petaurus breviceps. Next base: position 17,299,016 of record NW_027185698.1, on the reverse strand, counting down.
GATATAATATGGTTAGATATTATCCCACGAGAGGGGATTTTGCTTTTATCTCTGCTAGTGCTAAAAAGAGAGTCAAGCAAGCATGATATAGTTAGTGAAAAGGGCCCTGGGTTTGGCGTCAAAGAACCTGGGTTCAGATTGGACAATGAGATTTACTCCCTATGTGAGGGATGTTGGGCAAGTCACTTAATTTCCTGAGCCCTGTGTTGGCTACTCCATAAAATGGAGGAAATGGGCTAGCTGTAGCCAGAGATACCTTTCAACTGTATGAGCCTATGTTCTAAAGGTGAATTTTCCCAGAGCACTTTGCTTGGACCTTTCTTTTGCCCCATCATATTCAATCTTGTATTGTGTTTGTATCTGGGTGATAACCCATCCCCACTCCTCCTTCCTGTGAAAGCAAGGACTAAGTCACTTTTTCATTTTTGTATCCCTGATCCCTATTATATGTACTTCACAGACATTTGCTGAACTGAGTTGTAAGGACAGGGTTCAACCTAGAAATGAATTTAATCTTACAGTTAGAAGACTTTTTATGCAGAAATGGAAGAATGGGGCCATGAATTTTTTTCTTTCAGTAAAGATAATTTCTCATACTCTTTCTCTTTTGTAATTCAGGGCTTTATACTGACTTTGGGCCATCTGCCCAAGGCAAATCCCAAGTTGCTTCTGTGGAATTTCTGACAGTGATGCTTCTGGATAAGGAGTTGAGCCCTGACTTGTACAAAAATCCACCTATGGTGGCGGGGGCCAGCGGGACCATGTGCCAAAATGACTTGATTGTAGTTCACCCTTAAAATAAGATCTCCTTGAAAGGAAGATGTATGCGTATACATATGCTGGTGAGTATGTGCATGTGTGTGTGTCTACAGGAAAAGAACACTGATTATAAGCCATACTGAGATTTCATATGTGTCAGATTTGGGGGGAAATGGGGACCTCTATTTAGTAGTTATTGTTTTCACACCTAAAAATGAAAATCTCTCAATGACACTGCAGAGAACCAGAGAAAATAGTGACTTTGGGGAAAAGTGAGAGAGTTTGGGAACCATTTGGGCAGCCTCATTTGCAGGGAGTAAATTATGGTACTTTCTGAGGTTAAACTTTTCACTAACGTGAGGTGAATAAACTCCTCCTGGAAATTACTTTTCTGAAATTACTTCTTCTAGGACACTTAATAGTATATCCCAGTGCCCTGGAAAAATTAATTAACCTTACAAGTTAAAGCCTAACCCCTAAACCGTTTACAATGTGTTTTTACTGTGTCAGATTAATCTTCTCTTCTTAATTTACATCTGAGTGAGGGTGGTCTAAATTACACTTAGGCCCTTTGGTCCCTGCTGTTCTCCCAGTGCCATCTTTCCAGAACTTGCTTTCCTCTGTACTGAGTCGGATGAATCTCCTTAAAAAGGCAAGCCCTTAAGATTGCCATGTGGAGCGATTTTTCTTTCTGGGAAGTGCTGAAGTCCTAACAGAAGGTCAAAAGAAAGTCATTCTTGGGGAATGAGCACCCAGTTCAACCCCATCTTTAGGGCCCAGTGAAGATTTAACCTATTATGATCAAAAGCCAACCTTCCCCATTACCCCTGCCTGGCCCAACTCCGAGGATTCTTAAAACCTTATGATCCCAGTGATATCCTTAGAACAGGGGGTCAGGCCTGGGCAGAAATGACACGTAAACAGCAGGGAGGTTTGCATAAAGACAATTTGAGACCCTTTCTTTTATCATTGCAGAACTCCCCAAAATGTATTTTCAAGTCCTTATCTGGAGTAAGACAAAAAAGAAAGGCACTAGAAATTTTACAGTGACTGAGATACAGCACAGCAGCTTAGCTTACTTGCAGGGAGCAGTAAAACTGTCTAGTAATTCAGTAACTTCGGAAGCTTGGTCCTTCTTAAGCTTTGGTATCTTTTTTCTTTCTTTTTTTGTTTAAAAAAAAGCACAAATTGTTGCTGCTTCCGTGAAAGAGAATTTCTAAGCTGGCCAACAATGGGAAAACACATTATCATTAATAATAGCAATTTTGCTGTGCATTATTAGCAGTAATGCAGGGAATTACAATCATTAATAATTATTAATAATAATACACATAATACTAATACAACTAATGATGATACAATCAAGCACTATCAAGAAACTAGACCATAGAAAATGAAAAGGAAAAATGGAGACTGACACTCTGACAACCACAGAGGCAGAAGCACTCAGCCTGCTAGGATCTGGATTGCCCATTCTTTCCAGTGACCAGAAAGGGATGGTTATTCTCTTTTGTTTACTGGTCTTTGTTGGACTTTGTTCCACAAAATGGGCGAGATTTGCTTTTGGTTTCATTTAATCACAGACACAAGTGCCGCTGAAGCTGACAGAACAGTGTGCTTGTTACCATGACCAGCCACAATGGATGGGTTCTGGAACAATGAGGGCTAATGACGGAGCTTTAGAAGCTCTCATTTGGAAGCAGATGATTACTTAAGCCTCCCTTGTGAAAATAATGCCAGGCTCTCAGCTTTTACATTTCTGCTTCTCAGAGCCTCGGACTGCGGAAGAGTACAGAAAAGAGGCAGCTCTTGACCCGGATGATGGACTCTGCTTCACAAAGACAGCCATCCATCCCTCAAGAACCACTTATTAAACACCTACTGTGCGCCAGGCACTACAGTCTAGCATTGAGGACAAGACAAAAGAAGGTTAAAAGACAGTAAGATGAAGGAAATGAACTCTGCTCTGAAGGAGCTCAGACTGTACTGGGAGTGACAACATGTATTCATTTAAAGTATTCACAGTATAAATATATACATAAAACTATAAAACAAAGAGAAGGTAGTCAAGAAGGGAAAGGCACTAGCAGTTGATTCTTGATTTGTGTCTTGAAAAAAATGAGGAAATCTATGATACAAATGCAAAGGGGGGAGTGCATTCTTGATAGGGATGACCCATACAAAAGCGTGGAGATGGGACGTGGGGGGCTGTGTGAGGAAAACAGAAGTCCAGCTTACCTTCTGCTTTTCCAGGTGTCTGGGGGCTCTCTTTTTATGACTACACCAGACACATGGGGAACCTGTGGCCTCAAAGTCACATGTGGCCTTCTAGGTCCTTGGGTGCAGCCTTTTGACTGAGTTCAAGTTTTATAGAACAAATCCTTTGGTTAAGGGGCTTTGTTCTGTGAAGTTTGGATTCAGTCAAAGGACCTCCCTTGAGGACCTAGAGGGTCATGTGTGGCCTTGAGGCTGCAGGTTCCCCACCCCTGGATTACACAGTTGATTAGGCTAATCTTTCAAATCACAGATCACAAGGGGGACAGGGAGGTGGGGGGGAGGGGAGGACAATGAAAGCCCAGGGGAAGACCACCTCTGAAATTCCCTGGTCTGTAGTCAGGTAACCTTTTTCCTAGATCCTCAGCCACACAGACATTCATAGACTTACAGATAAAAGAGACCTTCAAGGCCATCTGGTCCCATCTGACATCCTGCTTTCCATGCTCTTCCTCCTGATGTGCAGGTCGCACACACACACACACACACACACACACAGAAAATCTTACAAAGCCACAATGAATAACTTTTGTTTTTTAAAAATTATGTGCAAGTGGATAGACTAACCCATTCCTGTAACAACTGAGTAAATCAAACTTTTGTTTCAGTCTTGTGCCTCACAAACTTAATGCTTTTGTAACAATTTACCAGTTCTAAAATTAGAAGACTAAGTGACAATCCAGAGCACTTTCCCCTCCATCCAAGATACTTGATTCCATTCAATAAATATTTATTGAGGGCCTACTCCCTGTCCACTAGGTCTAGTGTGGTGAGTATTCTGGGAGATACAAAAGGGCAAGATCAAGTTCCTGCCCTTGAAGATCTTCCAGTTCATCCAACCATCCATCTATTTAATGTTTATTGCATGCATGTTACACACAAAGTACTGTGTGATGATAGTATGGTGTGGTAGTGAGAAAACTGGACCTAGAATCAGGCCAACAAGTTTTGAGTCTTGGCTCTTATACTAGTTGTGAGACTATGGAAAAATCATTTGACCTCTCTGAGACTCAGTTTCTTCATCTGTAAAATGGGGATAATAATATTTGTCTTTTCAACCTTACCCAATTGTTGTGAGGAATGTGATTTGTAAACTTTAAAGCATTACATGTGTTATTGCTATTATTATTGTTGCCACTTTAAACAAACAGCTATTCTACAAGGCCTTAGAAGATCAAAGCCAAGGGGCGGCTACATGGTTCAGTGAATAGAGCACTGGAGTCAGGAGGACCTGAGTTCAAATCCACTCTCAGACACTTAACACTTACTAACTGTGTGAACTTGGGCAAGTCACTTAACCCCAATTGCCCCTAAGAAAAGCAAAAAAAAAAAGATCAAAGCCATATAAGTAAAACACTACATGAATTTAAGAGGGTAATCATTTCTAATGAGGGCAAACAAGGAAGACTTTGTGGAGGAGGTAATATTTGGACTAAAGGCATTCAGGGAAGGGAAGATTTCATCAAGAGGAAGTGGGGAGGGCATTCTTGATGAAGGAAAATATATCATTAATTTAAACAGGAAGGTTGGAAGTTATAAGATGAAGTCAATTAGATTAGGGCTTTCTAAAAGAGAAGTGACAGTGAGAATGGTGGGGTGGTCCCACTGACAAAAAGAAGAAAGTCTGAGGGAATATTTGGATTTGGGGGAGAGACATGGAAATGGACATTTAAGAGGCTAAATCTGATGGGCCAAGTGGGACACCCAGATAGAGATGTCTGAAAGACAAGAAATGAAGGGCTATAAGTTGGGAGATAGATCTGGGATTGAAATATAGACTTAGAAGTTCCCATATCAAGGAGGAAAAAAAGTTGTAGGAGCAAATGAGATCTTGAGACAGAAAACTAAGGAAGAAAACTTTGGGGAAACATTCAAAGAGGAAAGGACCCAGCAGAAGAGACAGAAGGGTCAGCCAAAGATGTCAGAAAAGAACCAGACCAGAAAACTGCTGTCCACCTCCCACCGTTGGCCATAATCCATTCAGTTCCTAATAGATTATACACATGAAGCCTTTAGGTTTCATAAGACCATATATGAGCCAAGATAAGCAGCACAATCCATAAGTTACAAGAGGAGGTCAGAGAAGGTAGGGTTCAGTGTGTACTCACCGTCCTTAGCGTAGGTTTTGTCTTCTCGCTGATCTATGAATTTCAGCAATGGGGATCTTGACCTCTGTATGACTGGAAGAGTGGAATCATTGAAACTTATGGTGTCCTTGCCTCCTATTATGAAAAAGGAGAGAAACAAATAATGGACATTGACAAAGCTGATTTGGCACTTAAAACTACATAATCAATTGGCTATTTGGACTGAACAATTTAATTTCTTTTTCATTTAAGTCTTGAAGATGGAAACATGGTATAGTGAACTGACCCTGAGGTTCAAGAGAAGTTCAATAAGAACACAAGCCTAGCCTGCCAGCCACAAATGTCTACCTCATCATGGAGCTCTATGAAAAGGCAGTGTGGAGTCATGGAAAGAGCAGTGGGCTTTAATTAAGGTAGAAGAGTCCTGAGACGGAATCTTGGCTCCATCACCTATTAGATGGGATAATCTGGGAAAGTGATTTAATCCCTCTGATTTTCCCTTTAAAATGAAGATGCTCATACTTGCCCTACTTGTATCCCAGGGTTCCTGGGAGTATTGATGAGATGGGTATGAAGGCTTATAAGAAGGTAAATGGAAAGAATACTACTGGATTTAGAGCCAGTGGACCTATGCTCAAATCCAGGCTTTGCCACTTACTAATCTGGAGAAGGTCACTTGCTTCTTTGGGCCTCAGTTTCCTCATATATAAAATGGATAACAACAAAAATAACTGCTATTTACATAGTTCTTTAAGATTTGCAAAGTGCTTTATAATATACTGTCTCATTTGAGCCTCAGAACAACCCAATACCCTTACAATATCCCTTAGAAATTGTGAGCTCCACCATTCATCAGTCACTGACTATTATTGTTATGGCTAACAACCTTCCACCTCTTATTTCTTTCCCTATTCCTGTGTTAATCAATGGCAGTCCTTGTGAATCAAACTACTGTCTATCTTCATCTCCCATTCTTTCATTCCCTTCCTTTTCAACCCTCCTTCATTTCTCTTCCACCTTTTCCACAGTGCCCTCTGGAACTCCTGTTCCTTAGTGAATAAAATTCCATTCATTTTTATCTATCTCCCTCACTCTCCTTCCACCCCGTAGTCCCCACTGAGACCTGGGTGCATAAAAAATCCCAGCTGCATATAGGCAGGGCCTCTTGGACTTCTTGGGTGCCTGAGATCACACAAGTCACTGTACTCTGATGACTTACTGACCAGATGAATTTCAAGATGGAGATGAGGAAGATGTGTCTAGAGAACCTAAGTGATCCTGTGTCCCTGTTGCAAAGTCATACTGTATTAGGGCAAAGTAAACTCGTCTTTTGTTTAATGTTCAGTGACTGAAGCATTCCCTCTCATTTCAGAACTGAACTTGAACTAAGGAGGCTGGCATTAGTGTCGAGCTTACTCAGGCTCTTAAATCCCATGACCTAGTACTTCGTTCCATCTCAGCCACACATGGTGATGGTCATGCTCTGGAGCTTACTATTATCCACAGGTATTCCACTTCCTCAATTAGAGATTATGACATTCTTCTCTTAGCAGTCACCATCCCTTCTTAAAATTCCATCTCTCACTCCTCCTAAATCCTTCTCCTTCATGGAAACCTCCAATTCTGCCACCCCTCAGTATGTTTTCAGGTCATCACTCCTACTCCGACTTTACTTTCCCCCACTCAATCTCAATACAATAGCTAGTGGAGTGGCTGGGTGGCACAGTGAATAGAGCACTGGCCCTGGAATCAGGAGGACCTGAGTTCAAATCCAGCCTCAGACACTTAACACTTACTAGCCATGTGACCTCGGGCAAGTCACTTAACCCCAATTGCTCTGCCCTCCCCCCTGCAAAAAGTAAAAAAAAAAAAATGATATAACTAGCACTTTTGACTTTACACCATCCTCTACACTTTAATTCCCCATCCCCTTGTCCTATTGCTGCTCATCTCTTGCCAAACCTAGCCCTGAATTACTCCGTTCACCTCTGAGGCTCCTATTTGTGTGCTGCTGGAACTAGAGAAAGCCACACAATCATGCTGACTAGGTACATTATAAATCCATGCTATCCAGCCTCACCTGGGACCTCACTGTAGCATGGCAGTCCTTTTATTCCTACCTAATTTATTCCCTATGTCATTCTCTGAAGATGCTATTCTCAGACTTCTCTTTCCTTGTTAAGAGTCTCATGCTTCTCCCTTCCCTTTCCCTTTCTTTTTTTCTTTTTTCTTTTTTAGTTTACATCATTCATTTCCACAATCCCTTTCCCTTTTAATTGAAGATCTTCTCACTTGAGAAAACTGAGCCTATTGAATTTAAATTCCCTCTTCTCCCATTCTCATTATCCCATAACCCTTTCAACATCATCCCAGACTCCTACCTCCATTTCCTTAATCTCTGACTGACAATGAGATGGCCCTTCTCTTTGACAAGACTGATTCAATTTATGCCCTTGATCCTATCCCCTCCCATCTTTTGCAGTAGACAGCAATCTCAATCACCTACCCTCTCTTTATCATATCTATTGGCTCTTTCTCTATAGCCTTCAAATATGCTCAAGCATCCCCCATTCATGAAAATCATTCAGTAGATTTGATCATTGACACAAACTCCTGTTCTATATCTCCCATCCTCCTTTTTGCAAAAATCTTAGAAAAAGGTGTTTACACTCACTCACTGCTTTCACTTCATCTCCTCTCACTCACTCCTCAACCCTTTACCATCTGCCTTCTGACCTCATCACTTAACTGAAACTGCTCTCTCCAAAACTACCAATAATTTCTTAATTGCTTAATCTGATGACCTCTTCTAAGTCCTTATTCTTCTCAGGCTGTCTGCTGCATCTGATCTTGTTGACCACCTTCCTCTCCTAGATACTTCCTCCTGGCTAAGCTTTTTTAAAGTATTTCTTCTCTCTCCTTGTTCTCCTCTTTCATTCCTATCTTTCATCCCATCTCCATCTCTTTTCCTGATTCATCATACACATCACTTCTTATAACTGTGGGTATACATCAAGTGCTCTCTCCTAAAGTCCTCTCCTTATTTCTCCACATACATTCTATCTCAATAACCTCATCAGTTCCCATGGGTTTAATGATCACCTCTATGGATAATGGATAAAGCATTTATTAATTGCTTACTATGTGCAAAGCATTATACTAAGCCTTGGGTATACAAATAGAGAAGTAAGTCTCAAGGAACTCATATTTTAATGAAAAAGGAAACACATATGCAAGAATTCATCTGCAATATGGAAAAGTCTCATAGTTTTAATGTGTAATGGTAAAGCAGATATTAATACCTCTTCTTTCCACTGATAAAATCATATCAATTTCTGACATTGAATAATTTGGTCAGTGCCAAGACTCTGGGTCATTCTTGCTATGAGACTGGTCCATCGTTTTGTTTTTCTGGTTAGACATTTTTCTGGTGCCATCCTTTAGACTTGAAGGGACTACTAATCTGATCATACATATTAATCAGGTTTCCCTTGTACTTTTAACAGATCCCTAAGAAGAAAACCCATAGCCAGGGGGCAAATGGTAAATGTCATTAATATAATAACAATATATGATAATATAATAATTCTGCTTAGTGGCTATGTACCTTGTTTGGTTGTCCTGTAATCGAAGCCTGGCTTTTGTGATCTGGGTGAAATTAGATAATATCAGGATAAAGCTTGGAGGACTTCTTTTGATCTCTACCAAGCCAAATAAGTCATTATAATGACTTATAATGTCAGAATAAAACCAATCAGTTTTCCCTTGAACTTTTAATAGATCCCTAAGGAGAAACCCCATAGCTAGGGGGCAAATGGAAGATATCAAAGAATTACCAAAGCTTTGTCTAGAGAGTGACTATTTAGGGAATCACACTATGCTCAGGTAGAGGGTACAGCAAGAATCCTCAGTCCAGAAATATGAATGCAGAACACACACATATGTATGGGACACATGTGCACACATGGATTCCTAAAGCAGGTGACTGAACAAAGTCTACCACTGAGGGAGAGAGAACACAAAGTAATGGAAAGAATATTAGATTTAGAACCAGGAGGCTGCGGATGTTTGAGAGCCAGGTAACCTAGAGGAGGTCACTTCATTTCTTTGGACCCCAGTTTCCTCATCTGTAAAATAGAGATAATAATTACTTGCCTTCCCTACTTCATAAGGTTCTTATGAGGAAAGCATTTTGTCAATCTTAAATCTTACAGGAATGTGAATTGTTATGAGCAAGACTGACTTCAATCTGAATGCTTGTTCTTGCTTTGGGTGGGTGAGGGGAAGGGTCACAGTGCCTCTTTTCTCCTGCATCCTCAGAGGGTCACCCCACTGCCACAGCCCTTCCTGATTACCCAGCTCAGCATATAGCTGTACCAAAGACACAGCACAAGCCACTCCTTAGATTTTATGAGATGTTGTCTCAAAAGGAAGGGCTCCAGAGAAATCCCTGGTGGCAATTTTTTACCTCCAAGTTTTTATTTTATCTCATGTCTAAAACAGGGCTAATAAGACTGCACGGTCTACCTCAAGAGGTTCATTTTGAGGAAAATTCTGTAAAGTGCAAGGCACCAATGTCAGTTGTGGTTACTGATTGCTATTGATGCCAGAAGCTTCCAGAATATGCTATGATGAGATTTCCTCAAGGGGATTCTTCTGACCACCTCTAGGACATTTTGCCTTTCTGAGCTTCTATTTTTTTATCTATAAAATGGGGCTAATACTACATACCTCAAAGGGTTGTCATGAGAAAAGTGTATTTTGAACTTTAAAGGGCTCTATAAATGAGTTGTCCCTGTAAATCAGAGTTTTTAACTGACCAAATTGCCAATGTAATCAATTGTCTCTACTTAAAAGCAATGTGCCTGAGAGCACCCCAATCAGTTAAAAATAAGACATTTTTTGTTAAATGAGATTGGACTATGATCTCTTCTTTTGTGTCTCTCCGCAAGGACTGAAACTAGGTATTCTTGAGTCTGACAAGAGATTGAATTTATATCCCTCAAACAATGCTGGCAAAACCTAGTCATATATAAGCAAGTATAGATCCTCTGTCCTTAGCAGGGTTAGGCTATAGCAAAATCCTGCTTGCCACACCTTTACTTGGCCCTTATAACATTGACTGTGACTTCTAATGCATAGGGAACACTCATTAACCCCAGCTTTGTTATTTACTACTTGTCCAGTATTGGGTCCCAGGTTCCTCATCTATAAAATGAGTGAATTGGGCACCTTATTCCACAAGTACTCTTTGATCCAGTGACACTGGCTCCCTGTCTGTTCCACAAACAAGATACTCCATCTCTTGGTTCCAACCATTTTCTCTGGCTATTTCCCCCATGCCTGGAAAGCTCTGTCTCCTTTGCTCTAATTACTGACCCCCCCCTGGCATCCTTTAAGTCCTAACTAAAACCCTGCCTTCTCCAGGAAGCCTCCCCTAAAACCTATTAATTCTAGTGCTTTCTCTCTTTCAATTATTTCCTAATAATCCTGTGTATGGCTTGCTTTGTATATATTTGTTTGCATGTTGTACCCTATTAGATTGTAAGCTCCTTGAGGAAAGCATCTGTCTTGACTCTTTTTGCATCATCCATGCTTAGCATAGTGCCTGGTATATAGTAGGTGCTTAATAAATGTTTATTAATTGATTGACTAGACAAACTATAAAGTTCTTCCCTCTCTAAAGCCTGTGAATTCACATAACCAAAAACTCTTTTTGGCTTTCTACTAACTTTGTCCAATCACTCTAAATCCCCAAGTCATTGTAATATTTTCTTGCCTAAAAGTTTTTTGGGAACTACAAGGCCCCCATACATCACAGTGAGATTAGTTTTCCTAATGCATATCATAAACCTTCAGCAACTCCCCAAAGTCCATCACATAAAGTTTAAGCTTTAAAGTCCTGGGCCTGTCTTTTAAGATCCCTAGGATCAAATTCCAACCCATCTTCCCAGACTCATCTCATGCCACCCTTGCTCCTGTATTTTCACTCCATCTAAACTGTACCATTCACCATTTACTAAACATGGGCTTGTTATTCTGTGTTCTGACCATAATCCTGCACTCTCCCTGGTTAGCACCTCTACTCATGTCTGTTGAAATCCTACTTCAATGCTTAGCTCAAATGTTATCTGTTCTATGACATATTCACTGACAACAATGATTTCTAGTGCCATTATACCATCATGCCTGGCATGAAGTAACTACATATTAATAATAATAATAAATATTAATAATAATACAATAAAGTAACCACATGACTGATCTCTCATCTGATTTCATAGCACACTGTACTCTCAGATATACTTTTTATATTTATGTATATATTTGTGTATAATTAATTTTTTTACTATTTAGTTTTAAGTTCTTTGAAGGCAAAGACCTTGTCTTCCCCACCTTTTCATCTCTTCTTTTCACAACAATCTTTTTTTTCTTTCTTTTTTTTTTGGCTTTTTGGAGGGGGAAGGTAGGGCAATTGTGGTTAAGTGACTTGCCCAAGGTCACATGGCTAGTTTTGTGTGTGTGTGTGTGTGTGTGTGTGTGTGTGTGTGTGTGTGTATGTTAAGTGTCTGAGGCCGGATTTGAACTCAGATCCTCATGACTTCAGGGCTGGTGCTCCATTCACTGCACGACCTAGATGCCCCTTTTCATAACAATCTTACCTCATTTTGGTATTAAGGTGATCCAAGCTAGGCCAGCAGACAAAAAGCTATCATAGGTTCTGCCAAACTGGAAAAAAAAAAAACTATACGTGGTCTCAGCAAATGAATGTGTCTGCTATCCAAGGACCAGTCTATTTGGAGAAGCTCAATTGCAGAAGGTTAGCCTCTAGGGGATGAATGCTTTGATTGTGATGTCCCAATGAAACAGAAAACAAATTTTCAAATGGCTCCCAGAACTGAACATGGGTTCTTATTAAACGCACATAGTAGGCACTTAAATGTCTGTTAAATGAATGTACAAATGAAAAAGTGAATTAATAAATGAATGACTTTGCTAATCAGTGCTAAAAGAGGTCTCCAGTATATCACAGGGATACTCTATTGGCTCCTTCTCATTGCTGAATCTCTAGCCAAGAGGGACTAGAATTATGACAAATTCTTTTGTTAAACCTATCAATTCAGCCAACAGGCATTTTCTCCTGAATTTGAATATGAATATAAATCTACTCATTTAAGAGGGCAAAAGTCATATACCTTTATAAAATTTCTAGTTCTACCAAATCATTACATGAAGAGTTTGGTCATAAATAAAATTGCCAAGATTAATTTCTCCTCTATGAGATGTTAGAAGTAGCTAAATCCTGCCACGTAAATGCCGTCAATGCAAGTCTGTGATAACCAAACGTAGACAGAATCAGATGGCCATTTGTTCCCAGGTTTGCTCCAATTCTTACTGGAATAAGAGTTAAAAAAACTCATGTCTCAAATAGAAAGGAGTAAGTAGAATGACAATGTTTGTGCATGAATAAATTTGATTCACATATTTGTGTGTGTGTATTTGTAATGTCTACATGGGAATTATAGTGTAAATGGTATCAGGTTTCCCCTCATTGTGAATACACCTATGTGTTACATCACAAATACAGATGAATGGATGAATGTTTGATTTCTAGATATACCAATCAAAAGTGAGAATCACAAGAAAAACACTGAAACAGACCTTGGAGAACACCTATATTAGTTCAAGCTCCTCTTTTATAGGTGGAGAAACCAAATCTCAGAGAGTAAAAGTCCCAAGACTATCTAGTGTTGTTGTCTTTGGTATCAGATACAAGGCTTAGTAAAAGCTTTGGGAAAGACAGAAAACCTACTTCTTGGATCTTGGATCTTCCAATAAAAGACAATTCTCCAACTCTCAAGAATTAAATTCTGAAGATATAGACCCAAATGATTTGAACAAAGGAGGAAAGGCAGAGCTATCTAAAGTGTGGATCCACATTGAATTCAGAGAACAACTTAGATTTTTAGAAGATGTGTAAAAGATGGAAACAAAGGTAAGGAATAGAGAATGACTCTAAAAATATACAAGATTAGTGTCAGGACCACTGAAGCCCAGAAGAAACTGAGATTGGTGATCAATGCAAAGGATAACCAAAAAGGGCTTTTAAAAATTGTTCTGGAAGCAGAACCAAAGAAGGGAGTAATCCACTGCTTCACATGCATGGGTAGGTAATAATGAATGAAACAAAAGAGACAGAATTATTCAATTCTTATTTCATTTTCTATATTATCTATTAAGGTCTTTCAGATTAAATGTTAGCAAAAATGGTTGCAGGGAACTAAAATTCAAGATAAGTACAGAAAATATGGTAAGAGAACACCTAGCTGTCTTCAATGAGTTCAAGTTACCAGGTCCAATGAATAACATCCCAGGTTACTGAAAGAAATGGCAGATGTGACTGCTGAGCCTTTGTCAGTGACCTTTAAAAGCTGGAGAATGAGTGAGGTGCCACAGGGCCTGGAGAAGGGAAAATGTTAACCTGTTTTTCAAAAAGTGAAAAGGTTAGAATCTTCAGACTATAGGCCAGTAAGCTTGGCTTTGATTCCTGGGAAGATTCCAGAATGTATTATTAAAGGAATGGTCTGTAAGATTTAGAAAGCTAGTAAGTAGTAATTGCTAAAAGCCAGAAAAGGTTTATTAAGAACATCCTGGTGGCACAGGGAATGAAAAGAACCCAGGCTTTGGAGTCAGAGAGCCTAGGTTACTACCTGGTGTGACTTTGGTGTGGAACTACTTAATCTTTCTAGGCCTTGGTGTCTTCACCTGTAAAATTAATGAGTTATACTCAAGGACCACTCAGGTCCCTTTCAACCCTCAATCTTTGATCTTATGAACCTCATTTCCTTTTTTGACAGGGTTACTAGTGTGGTAAATCAGGAGGAAGCTGTGGATAAATTTGCCTCTATTTCAGCAAGACATTTGACAGATTCCAACTCCAACATTCTCCTTGCGGATGACTCATAATGGGGAGATATAGGCTAGATAACAGTCGAGTCAACAATTAGTTGAATGAATAGCTCTAAAAAATAGCAGCTAATGGATCAATGACATATTGGAAAGGTTTTAATAGAGTGCCCTGTGGATCTGTCTTTTGTCCTGCACCATTTAATAGTTATGCCGCTACATAAAATGACTTTTATCAATGACTTGAAAACATAGGTGGCACATTTACCAAATCTGCAGATGATACAAAGTTGGGAGGGACAGTTTATAGCCTGGGCAACAGGGTTAAGAGTCTAAAAAAGGTCTCAGGCTAGAAAGATGGTCAGAATCAAATGAGATGTAGTATCAGGACTTAACATCAGGAGAGATGTAGGATTAAATCTTAGATCTGAGATTTTATAGCTGTATGACCGTGAGTTATGAAGTGGCTAGCTGACTCTGTGGACAAAGAACTGGGCCTGGAGTCAGGATGACCTGAATTCAAAATAGGTCTCAGATACTTAGCAGCTGTGTGACCCGGGGTAAGTCACCTAACCTCTGTTTATCTTAATCTACTGGAGAAGGAAATGGCAAGCCACTGCAGTATCTCTGCCAAGAAAATTAGGTCATGAAGAGTGGGACAAGACTGAATTGATTGAACAACAACAAATAGCATGAGTTGATTTCTCTTAGCCTTGGTTCCATAGTCTGTAAATTGAAACTATTAATATCCAGCATTGTTGTGAGGATTAAATAAGATAATATGTGCCAAGTGCTTTGAAATCCTTAAAGTGCTACATAATACAATTCTTATCAGTAGTAGTAGGACTAGTAGTAGTTAGTAATAGTAATTCAGAGCGGAAAGTCCTAACCTTGTTTTAAAAAAATAGTTATTCAATGATAGTGAAACAAACCTTACTATAATAGGAAAAGAGATGTATGTTTGCATATGAAAATAATATAAATATAGTATTTAGAACAAGGGATATGATGAGCCTGCTTTATTTTTCCCCATTACAAACACCTCTAAGATACTATTTTAGACCTTGAATGCCATAATGACTAATGGTAACAGGTGAAAAGAGGGAAACCAGATAAGGAAAGGATTGGAGACTAGACCATAAGAGAACTGTTGAAAAAACTTGGAATGCTTTAGTTTGGGGAAGAGAATGCTTAAAAGGCACAAGGTACCTGTTTTCAATCATTTGAAGAGCTATAATGAAGAAGGGGGTAGGTTTTTTTTGGGGGGGGGTAAAGGGCTTGGCCCTTGAGGGCAGAACTAGGAGCAATGACCATGGGAAGCATCCAGTAGAAGCATGTCTCTTGCTGCTAGGTTGCTGCTTGTTCAATAGGAGACATGGATAACCACTTGTCAGAGAGGCCCTAGAAGGGATTCATAGACAGGCATGGGTTGGATGAAATATCCTCTGAGATTCTCTTTTTCTCAAATTGTGAATTCTCAAGCTCTTTATTGTAGGTTTTTACATTTTGTTTAGAGGGATAATCACCGGGACAGGTCCCTTTGAAATTCCATTGCTAGTAGCCTTCTTTCAAAACTGTTCATAAATATATAGGGAACATTCATTTAAGTATGGCACCATGCTAAGTCCCTAAGAGGGATACAACAGGGAACAAAACTATTCTTTTTTCCCCAAGGAGAAAATTTAACTTCTAATGGGAGAGCAGGAGGTGTAGGGATGGAGGAGATACAATTCCTACACAAATAACTAAAATACTGGTAAAACGTTCAACCAGAAAATTGTACATGCTGTAGACATTCAATGTTACTGGGGGGGATGGGAGTGACAAGACATGGTCAACAAAAGCTGAACAAAGCAGGCACCATTTGAACTGGATTTAGAAAGATCAGCAGGAATCACATTTTTTTTTCCAGCTCAGACTCACTTTCTTCATTGATGTTTTCTACCACCCAATACAATAAGAATAGGCATTCTAATAGTTTATCCACTTTAAGAGGAGAAAGAGGTTTTAAAAGTTGGAATTTAAATTCACTACCTTAATTATTTGTCAAACATTCAATTTTTTATTAAAAAATAAATCTGTTGGGGAGGCCAGGTGTCTCAGTGAGTAAGAGCACCGGCTCCAGTGTCAGGATGACCTGGGGATCGAATCCGGGCTCAGACACTTAGCACCATACCCAGAAATAACTGGCTGTGTAACTTAACCCTGATTGCTTTAAAATAAATAAATAAATGAATGAATGAATGAATGAATGAATAAATAAATAAATAGATAAATGAATGAATGAATGAATGAATGAATCTGTCCAACCAGTGACTGGTAAACTATCTTTTCTGCTTTGCTTCTCCATTTCTTTGCACGTGTTGGCATTGAGTTTAGAGGGTAGAGGCTTGATAATGTGGTCCCATGGCTGCTGGATGGTAACATGAGTTTCCCATTGCTCTTCTATTCAGGTTATTAAGCACTTGCAAAAAACAAAAATGAAAATAACAACAACAACAAAAAACAACCCAACCCCCAATATTCTTTGTCCCCAGGTTGATGCTTCCAATGAAGCCATGAGGTGACAAAACTAGCATTATAAGAAACCCTTAAATAGGCTCTCTGCTACCATCAGAATACTTTAGTTTTTATCTCTAGTGCATTTTTATGCCAAGAACATACTCAGTAAACTTGATACTGCAGATCCTAAAGCTCTGACCACCTGTAACAGAAGACTGGAAAAGGACCAATGGAAGAAATCAAGGGAGTTCCCAGTCTTTCAAGGGTTACACCTAATGGAGAAGCACAGCCTTTCTTTCAGGCCTACTTATTATTTCTTCAGCAAATTACCAAACTGTCTCTTCATGGGGACGAGAGCAAAAGGACAGGTGTTCCAAAGATAGGGATATGGCCTGGACCTGGGATTTCACTGACATAGGAAACTACAGATGAGGAAACTCCCTCTACCAATGCAGGTTGGTATATCTCCTACCATTTAGACTCTTAAGAGCTGCCAAAGATACTGAGAGATTAGGGGTCTTTGCTTAGGGTTACATAGTAAGTGTATATCAGAGACAGAATTTGAATCCAAGTCTCCTTGGCCCCAAAACCAGTTCTCTATCTACCATCCTATTCTGCTTTTATTATGCCATTCTACCTCTTCTCTAAAGAGAAAAAAAAACAACTCATAATATCTAGATTCTTTTTCTATATAGGGTCTGCCATTTTGTCAAACTTGTTTAAAGTAAGCCTTCTTTGTATCCAAGATAAGAGCAAGAGCTAAACTATTTGCTGAGGGAGGTAAGGGAGAGGGAACTATTTCTTCCCAAAGCTCTGCTGTCCAAATTCTATGATCAAATTTAACACTACAATGGTGGAGGATGGGGAGGGTGGTGGAAAGTATATTTAATCATTTTCATTCATAATCACAGAAGAGATTCATAGTTTTAGAGCATACAGAAACTTGAGACATCATGTATTTCCCCATTTATCCAACCCCCTGATTTGAAATCAAAGAAGTGAAATGTCCTGGCTAGTTAGCAGTCAACAGGGCCTAGAAACATAGGATGCTAGGTTAAGGGACTTAAATCTACTAGAAGGTTCCTTAGAATTCATCTAGTTCAACTCCCCCCATTTTGTAGATGAGAAAACTGAGGCTTGGAGATGTCAAGGGATTTGCCCACGATTATTCAGCTAGCCAGTGACCAAATATGGATTCTAATATGGTTTAGAGTCCATATCTCCCAATTCCTAGTCTAGGGCTCTTTCCATTGTACCATATTGCCTCAATATAATGATTAGATTGTTTGAGTTTTTGACCTTTCCCCAATCAAATTTTACTCATCTTTTAAAGCCTAATTCAAGTCCCTATTTCTTTCTTTTTTTTTTCAAGTCCCTATTTCAACCATGAAACTTTGCCAGATATTCTGGTTTACACTAATGTCTCCCTTTTATGAATTCCTAACTACTATACAATTTAGCACTTAATTTATATTTTCTATTATCTCTCAACATTTCATATGTGTCAATATCTTTTCTTAAATATGGTATCCAGAATTGAACAAATATTGTCTATTCAGAGCAGGTTCTTGCCCAGGACACTATGTTTCTATTGATATGGTCAGATCAAATTAACTTTCTTTTGGTTACTGTGTCACATGATGCCCTCAAGGTAGATATGTGGCAGATACTACCGTATGATTGGTTTGTAGCTAGCACTGAGTCCAGCATTAGAAGCAACGCACAAGTCTCTGAAAACCCCTGGGAGGGGAGAGATCAGTGGCTGGAATCTTTTAACTTGCCTCTCACTTGAAAAACCCAAAATCCTTGCATTGCAATTCAGTTGGTTAAAATGGAGACAAACAGAAATATCATTCAACAGAACAGACTGACCTACATGAAGAAGAGAGGAACATTTCTTCCTCCTTTCCTAGCGGTTTCCTATTATACCTTGACATTTCTCTTTTTACCATCACACAAAGGAAGGCAATGCCACTGTCAGCACATAATTTTGAAAATTTGAAGAGAATTTTCCCCCTCATTCCCCTTTCTCTCCCCCACTGCTTTCATTAAGGCTGGTGTTAAGGACAAACATGAGTAAATTCATTTGGCCAAGTGCCTCATGGCCAGTTTTACTACAGAATATTTGCTCTGTAAAGGGAGGCAAAGAGAGGCCAGTTCCCTTGAGACCATTTAATTCAACTGAATATCCTAATCTGATGGACACAAGACTGTCCAGATAGCACATTTCTATTTATTCACATGCAATGATATTACTTATTGCTAAAAAATAGCTATAAAAGACATTTCAAATAGAACCTACTCCTGAATCCCACTGAAACATTGTAGCTCAGGCCTTCAGGCAGCAGAAAGAAGGAAAGAGACAATTGTTATTTTATAAATATTAATTTGTTGTCTTACTCAAACAGAAAAGTGCCGGAAAAGGGGAAAAAAAAAACCCTCTCAGCTTTCATTTCTTCAACTTCAATCTTTTTATATATGTTGAAAACATCAGGAATTTTGGATGAAAAAAAAATCATAACACCAAAACATAAACAATGAGGAGCATTTAACTTTTTCTCTGGATGAATGATAAACTTGCATGGCTGGATTAAAACAATGCAACTATTTAAAAAAAAAAAAAAACCACAGATGATACTGCTTTCACTTCCGCAAAAGGTTCTTACAAGTGGACCATTTACCTCTCAAGGGAGCCCTCACTTTGAATGAGCTATGCTATATATTTTGACACAAAGCGTGCGAAGTTTTTATTGGAAATTTCCAATTATGTATCCCTGTTCCCCCTCCCTATCCCCAGGCAATCTGATGAAACTATTTGGAGTCAGAGTAAGAAAACTTATGATTATGATCTGTTACCTACTGGGTAAGGAAATTGATCATTTTTTTTTTTTCAGTTACTTTGATGGATCTAAGGTCTCATCAATAGGGGCACTCTCACCAATAAGGTAGATAGCCTAGTCATGCCTGCCATCCTGTGCGGCTCCCAGGAGGACATGGATGGAGTTATCATGCATTAGACAAAAACAACAGATATGATTAAGGGGTAGGAGAGATTGGTTAGTGTAGAAAGGTTAAGCAACTAAAAATATTCATGACTTTGATAGCAGTGAAAAGAAGGGGCGGAATGATAAATATAAGTTGCTTAAGAGGCTAAATGTAAAGGGAACTAGTTGGCGGTGGTCTTATGAAGGGGGTACTTTTCTCAGATGAACGGGATAAATATAGTTAATTAAAGTGAACAGTAGAAGGAGTTTCCTCCGAGTATTCAACCGTGAAAAACCTCCACAGGAAACCCGAGCTTGGTACCTCTGCAGAATGGAAAAGAAACAAGTTGGAGTTTTTGTCAAGGGTCGTAGGGGAATGGGGGTGCCGACTGGTGGGCTCCTCCAGTACTTTTTAGGACTAATGACTGAATTGAGCACATGCAACCAATACAAACCATAGTATTTACTGGAGGTAGAAATAGAGCCAGGCCCTCCGAGTGACACAGTTTAAGTTCATAACATTGCAAGTAGCCATTAACTATTCTGTATTTCCTCTGGCAACACTGTGAATGCTCCTTGTGTTTACCACATGACATTTTCCTGTCCTAGACCTGTGATTTACACATCCAAACGCTTTTGTATGTCTCAGCAATGATATTCTTCTAATAAAAGAATACTAAAAAGGTTAAGACTTCTTATGCAAATGGCATGATGATCACCTAAGAAAACCACTGCGGTCAATAATTTTCATGAAGTTTTTACTCACCTGGGAGACTCCACAAACCCGAGACTTCCAGAGTTCTCAATTTTTTCTCCAGCTCAGCTACGCGGTTACCTAGGATTCTAAAAAAGGGTAGAAGCTTTTTAGCAAATGTAATAATAGATAACTCAAATGGTTTTTAATTTGTAAGATTGTCAAAAGAAATGCACTCCTTTTCCCCTCAAAAACTGACTAGGACAGTATAATAAACATTCTGAGTCTTGTTGATTTGAGTATTTCCTCATTAGTCATATCATTATATAAATAAGTGCCTCAATCTATGATTTTGTCAATGTGGATATTTCTTCCACCAACACTGAGGGCCATCTACATAAAACTTAAAAATAAATAGGTCTACTACAAAACTCAGAGACTTTTAAGTTACTTCCTTACAATCATAAAGCCAACAAGTGTCAGAGGTAGGATCTGAACATAGTTCTTCCTAATTTCAGTCTTTCCGCTACACCATGCTTCCTCTCAACTATAAACCAATAGAATGAATTTATTATTCAGAATCTAATCAGGTCAGAATTTATAAATCCAAACTGGTCCCACCCCCTTGACAAACCATGCATCATTCACTTCAAGGATACTACCTTTGCTACAAATACTCTGGGTTCTCCTCCTTTGAATCTGCCCTCAGAGTCGACCTGGGCACATTGTTTTGAACATCTTCAGTGGTAGCAAACCGTAGACACTAGAGCTGAAAGGGAACTTTAATATCAACTCATCTAGGGATACTTAAGCTGGGATTCATAGACCCCTTAGGGGTTTAAGGATAGCTATCAGGGGATCTGTAAACTTGGATGAGGAAAAAAAAACCACCTTTATTTTCACTAACCTCTAACTAAAATTTGGCATTTGCATCAATTATGAATGCAGGCAACACACATTATTATGAGAAGGGAGCCACTGGTTAACAGACTGCCAAAGGGTTCCATGACATAAAAAAAGGTAAGCATCCCTTAGCTGGTCCAACCCCCTCATTGTATGATGCATATTATAAAGAATCTTTTTCATGAGAAAAAAGAGGTCTAGAGAGAAATGTGAAGGAACTTGTCCAAGTTCACAGAGACAGCTAGCAGCAGAACCAGAATTTGAACCCAAGCTCTGACTCCAAATCCAGTGCTGTTCCCACTGTCTTATAGTTTCTTCTTTACCTTTTCTGGTGAATCTGACTTTTGCAAACAGGAAAAAGTTATTCAGAGCCAGATCTTTAACAGACACGTTGATGATAAAGTTGGATAATATTGTTTTTGCCCCCAGACCAGGTATATTTACAAATTGTTGAGAATGA
Source organism: Petaurus breviceps papuanus (assembly GCF_028583685.1). Classification (NCBI taxonomy): domain Eukaryota; kingdom Metazoa; phylum Chordata; class Mammalia; order Diprotodontia; family Petauridae; genus Petaurus; species Petaurus breviceps. Next base: position 17,277,446 of record NW_027185698.1, on the reverse strand, counting down.
CTTTCTTGTATAACTTATAAACTGATTCTGAAGATTCTAACAATGTTCTGAACAACTTATCTTCCTGATGTAATTTTACTGTCATCATTTGGATATATAATTTCTAGTGATTTTTATTAATGCTTACATTACTTGGTCATGTCACATATATGTATATATACATATATAAATACCATACACACATACATATGTACACCTGCACCTACATTTGTTTTTTAAGGGAATCTAGACTTTTGAGTTTATCAACGAAGGGAATTCCAGACTGGAAACACATATAGAACTTACGGTCTTAGAGGGTTGCCTGGGGTACTAAGAAGTTAAGTGGCTTGTCAGTGATAGTGTCAGAAGCAAGTGTTAGAAGCAAGTCTTGAATCCAGGTCTTTCTGCCTACAAGGCTGGCCCTTGGTCCATGACCACTCATATATCCACATTGATTTCTCCTCCCTGCTTCTTCAAAAATTGATGGCAACTCAGAAATGATTTAATACTCATCAATTTTTTTTTGTTGTGAAAAATAAAAACAAAAACCTAACAACTTGTTTTTGTTTTATTTGGAGGATTTTCCTGAAGCAACTTTAAAAGGAAGTATTTCAACTCCTGTCACAAGAGATTTCAGAAATACCAAAATTATGCCCCTCCAAGTATCTTTACACTCCAAAGCAAAACAATAAATAAATAAACAAACGAGAGAGATGATTTTAGACTTTTATCTTATTTAGCCTAAATGGATTTGCTGACTCTTAATTAATATTCCCTTTAGGTACCTTGAAAAACTCTCTGACTCTGTCATTTATGGTTTCCTTCATCTTGATACTTAGAGCTATTTTCTCCCTTTCCTGAAGTCTTAAATTCTGCATAGTCTTTATCAATTACTTTCAATTTTCACTCCATTTCTTGGGTCTATTCGACTTTCATGTTCCTGACCCTTAAACAAATACCATTCTTAGTAATCTCACTTTCAATATTTTACTTAGACCTTGAGATCCAAGTTCCCTTTTCACCAACTGATAGGTTTGAGATGCAATCACAAAAATGTTCAATTTGATGCCTGTTTCTTAAGGAGATCAGATAATCTGCAGGTGCTGCCTCTGGGAAACAAAAGATAAGATTTAACTCTTCTGGTTCCATGGAAGGATGCAGTTAAGTTTCACTTTATTTTACCTAGTGGCCCATTACTGGTCATTTCTTTCAGCATTGAAAGGAGCTGGATTCACCATTCTCCCCAACAATTTTTTAAAGTGATAAGTTTTATAGATGCCTTTTGCATTTTATATCACAAGCATTTCCTCATATACCCCCATCACCCACTCCATAAGATCTCCCTCACAGCAAAGAAAAAAAAGTTAATCAAAACCAAGCAACAGTGACTATGGGATAGTACATGCAGTGATCTGCACCCATCATTCCCCCAAGAGAAGGGAGGGCATTCAGATATTTTTAAGAACACTAAATCTCCATGCTATGACTTTTCTTCTCAGATCCAATCTCAAACCACTGGTGGGAGGCTGCGTAACAGGAACAGGACCCAGGGGCTTTTCAGTTTGTGGCTATAGCTATTGAAAACTGTTAAAATGTACATATTGAAATAATGGTGCTGATGCCCAATTGAGTTTGGAGATATAACTAAGATACTTCAATTTATAAAGAAGATTTCTGATCTGCTTAACGATGAAAAATGACAAAATTTATACTCAAAGCCTTGTGTGATGTAACTGAAATTGGGGGTGGGAAGGGAGCCCATTTCATTCTAAAGAATTGTAGGTTTTAGAGGCAGAAAAGAACTTTGAGAGCCCTAGTACAATGCCCTCATTTTAAAGGTTAGGAAATTGAGGGCCAGGAAGGGAGAAGAGACTTGACTAAAGTCACCCCAATACTAAAGTAGCAAAGGTCTGATTCGAACTCAGGTTCTCTAACCTAACGGCTCAGTCATACTAATGGAGATATAAGGGAAGATCAGGATTAAAGTATTTTTTCTTGGCAAGATAGCCAGGTACAAGGGAAAGAATGTGGCATTTAGAGTCAGAGGAACTGGATTTGAATACTGTTCTTCATCATCACCCTCATCATCACTGCTAGCACTTATATCATACTTTAAGGTTTGTAAAATGCTTTATTTCATTTGATCCTCACAACCATCTGTGACGGAGGTACTGTCATTATCCTCCCCATTTTACAGATGAGGAAACCAAGACTGATATCTTAGTGTAAGTGACTTACCCAGGGTCACAAAGATGGTAAGCATCTGGGAGCACATTTGATCTCAGCTCTTTTTGTCTCCAAGTGCAGTTCTCCATTGACACACATAGATGAGCAGGTTCTGCCACTAACTACCTATATTACTGAGGACAAGTCACTTTACCACTCCAGGCTTAGTTTCCCTTATCTGTAAAATGAGGGGTTAACTAGACGACCTTTAACATTCCTTCCAGCTCTAAATTTGTGATCCTATGATGCTAACAGAAGGGGTTACCAGTGGTGGAGCCTCTCAGCATTGGTGAAACCAACAGGAGTTGAGGTGCTGAACTCTACCTTGACCCAATTTCAGTAGAAAATCAGACCAAGGTAGAGCTCAGCACTGACCCCTGGGGCTCTAGAAAAAAATGAAGAAAAGAAACTATCACAAAAAGAATACCTTTGATATAACGCAACCCAGAAGGGAAGTAAAAGTTTCTTCCCTATTGGTGTCAGGGCCTCAATGGTATACTCTGCAACATGTACATAGCTGGGGAGCTACAAGCTGAGCAAGAACCCCAAATGTCCCAACTGACTTTGCCTGTCACCTAATAATATTAAAGTCATCACCCTAGAGACCACTGGACCTTTTTGTCCATCCTGCAGGAGGACCGTACCATAGGTGTTGTCTCTCCAAATTAAAATCTGACCTCTTTGAAATAAGGAACAGTATTATTTTATGTCTGTATACCCATAATTTGGTACATAGTAAGTACTTAATAAAGATTTTTCATCCATCCATCCATCCATATAGTGAGTTAAAGTCTGCCAAGTACTTTAAATACAATGTTTAAGCGACAAACAATTGGCCCTATTGATAGGCAGATGGTAGTGATGGGAATGGTACCAAAAAGCTGAACTGTCTCAAAACATCTTTCCCACTGACTTTTTGAGGGCCCCCCAAATTTCCATTGTTAGCTTCAGGTCCCTGTAAAAAATGCTGATTGTATCTAACCTTAAAGGGGTAGCATATCAATGATCATGGTTGGTTTGCAAGGTTTCTAACAGACAGTAGGGTCTAGGAGGAAGGGGAAAAGAGAAAGATTTGCTTAGATGAGAGAGAGAGAGAAAGAGAAAGAGAGAGAGAGAGAGAGAGAGAGAGAGAGAGAGACGAAAGCCCCCCAACCTGGCCTGAGAAGGGCATAAAGAGCCAGCTGATAGAGAAGGAGAGATAGAGGCCCTAGGAGGAAATGAACCCTGTGCTGGGAGGGGAAAGGAAGGTGTCTTTGGAAAGACAGGACACTCATGAAGATAAACTTCCCTGACTTGATGTAATGTAAGGAAATTTGAAGATCCCTTTGTATTGCCAAGCTGACAGGTACTTAGCACCTAGTTTCAAATTAAGATTCTGTAAAGAAACAGGAGGTATGAACCCCTGTTGGTGATGTAACAGGAAGGGTCTGAACAGGGAGAAGCTAATACCCATATAAAGAAAAGCACAAGCTGGATAGGCGGAATTTCCTGGGGTAAGCATTGTGGAGGCAGATTAGCTGCTGGT
>NW_027185698.1:17272784-17273616 GCF_028583685.1 Petaurus breviceps papuanus | reverse complement strand
AGAGAGAGAGAGAGAGAGAGAGAGAGAGAGAGAGAGAATTTTTCTCACCAAGCATCTGGAGGCTGAGCTGCTATTGCTGGACTGAACCGAGAATTAAGAAGAACTAAGAAGAGAAATGAGAACTGAGAACTGACACAGAATTTAGACTTGGGGTGGCAAAACTTGAACTTGTGGTGGCAAGATTTCCAAGGGCCAGCTGGAGCTGTCGAAGACTGAGGAAGTATGATTGTGGTGCCAGTACTTTGTACAAATGTTGTTGTGGCTTTATTAATGTGTATGGATGTTGTTGTGGCTTTGTTAAGCCTTGTATTCCCAGGAACATAGACTGTGAGAGATCTGAAGTGGACTGGACACTGTGAGCTTCAATATGGAGCAGAAATTGCATGGAGAGCTGGACAAAGAGCTGGGAGCTGTCTGCCTTTGAACTCAGGTGGCAGTTGGTTAGATTTGGGAGGGAGCTAGGACCATGGAAGAGGAACTATGGAAGCTGAAAGCCTACCCCAAGTCAAGATGAAAAGACCTCTCCATGGGTACTGAGTAGTGACTGATGAAATTGTCTGAGTAGTGACTGATCAAATTGTAATTTACTTGTGACTAGGTGTACATGGCTTTTGGATTTTTTACTACCCCTTAAGAGACAAGCCTCCTTAAGGATGACTGAATGACTGAGTTACTCAATGATAGCACTTTGTTTAAAACTATGTGACCACTTTGGTAAAAACTATGTGGCCATTTTAGTGATAAGTAGTTGAGTTGTGACATGGTGAATGCTGTATTTTGATTTTCTGTGGTAAGTTGTAACATTGTGAATGCCATGCCTTGATTTTCTGTG
>NW_027185698.1:17245792-17272774 GCF_028583685.1 Petaurus breviceps papuanus | reverse complement strand
CTGTGGTAAGTTGTAACATTGTGAATGCCATGCCTTGATTTTCTGTGAATGTTTTGCTCTGATTTGTTATTGAATAAATAAAGAGTTCAGTATACTATGTAATCAGAACCTTGAAAGCTGTTCACAGCAGCAGTCCTCTGGAAAGCTGCTTGTGCTTGGCTTTACACTTAACAGTATTCCCTGGGGTTGGCCTTGGATCTTGGCCATTTATTTTCAATTACAGATGAATATTGAAGTTTTCTGAGACCCAACCTTTATAGGGGCTGGGTAGCTTATTATTGTTTGTCTGATTTCAGGATAACTACATTTAACATGTGACATATATTAATTTTTAAAATTAAAGTTAGATTTACATTACAACTTAGATAAAAAGAATGCCTGATAGAGTGAAAATAGTCCTGAACTGGGGGTTCAGAAGATAGATTTGAGTTCTAGCTCTGAACTCAATTCAGAGTGAGTGGGTTTCTGGGTAAATTACATTCCTCTAGGCATCTGCAAAATGACAGGGTTAAAACTACATGTGATGACTAATATGAAAATATGTTTAATATGAATGTATATGTAAAGCCTATATCAGATTATACATTGTCTTGGGAAGAGAGGAGACAGAGAGAAAAAATTCAGAACTCAAAATCTTATGGAAGTGAATGTGGAAATTAATTAATTTTTTAAAACCTACATGTGAACTTACTAGAGTCTAAACTTCTCCACTAGACAATCATTTCCTTAAGGATGGGGACCATTTTGGTTTTGGTTTTGGCTTTGCATCCTCATCACCTAGTATAACACCTGGAACAAAGTAAATACTTAATAAATGCTTACTAAATTGATGGTCCTAAAGGTCCTTTCCAACTCTAAAATTTTATGATTCTGTGAAATTTAAATTTGTCTTCAAAATTTTATAACACTCCTTAAGAAAACTAGGCACTATGGTGTAAGAATCATGGCTTTATACTAATGCACTTTGAGAAACATTAAATGGGTCCATCCCCATTCTTTCTCTCTTGTCTCTTATCACAGTATCACAGAAGTGGAGAAATCAAAGGGCCATCAATGACCATCTAGTTCAGCCCACATGAAAGGAATCCCCACATACCAGACAAGTGACCATCCAGCCTTTACTTGAAGTCATTTAAGAAGGAACCCACAGACTCTCTAGGTAGCCCTCTACACTTCTCATCAGCTGTTTTTTCATTATATCAAGCCTAAATTGACCTCCTTGGAGATTACAGTCATTGCTGCTCATTCAGTCCCTAGTTCAGCTAAACAGAGCAAATCTAATCTCTCCTTCACGTAACATACCCCTACAGTGCCCAAGATGAAGTTAATGGAGGAAGATAAATGAAAATCTACAAAGAGATTTCTGAGTGTCTTCAAGAAAAATATTTTGGGTAGATCATTAACATGATGGTAAAAAAGGCAGCAGGATGTACATGGGAGGAGCAAAAGTGGGTTGGGAATGGTGGTCAGTGAAATAATGAGTTAAAATTTTTTTTACATCCATCACTGCTCTCAATCCAAAATTATTCTTTAGATAAAAAAGCTAATAATGCTCACTATTATTTCCTTCTTGGGCATAGACAGTCAACTATCACTTTTCTGTTTAGAATGAAGTACAACAAGGGTATATTAATCTAAGTTACATCCCAAATACCAGGTCCTTTGTTTTCTTAGTAATTCTCCAAGATGGCTCTTTTTGGACCTTTATCATTTTCAAAAGGATCTATTTCAGGGTGGGAGAAGGGAAGGGAAACAGTTCACAGGTAGCTGAAAACTATAAGGGAGGGGTGGCTAGGTGGTGCAGTGAATAGAGCACCAGCCCTGGAGTCAGGAGGACCTGAGCTCAAATCCGGCCTCAGACACTTAACACAAAAACTAGCCATGTGACCTTGGGCAAGTCACTTAACCCCAAATTGCCCTCCAAAAAGCAAAAAAAAAAACTATAAGGGGGAGTATGAGTTCACAGAGAAGCACTACTATTCATGAGAATAGCCATTTATTCATTTCACACTCACACTTAGAACATTCCCTATCAAAATTGCATGATTCTATGATTGCTGTCATGAAAGAACAAATCAGTTATGTAATAATAATGGAAAAACAGCCAAATTCACATTATATTGTTAGTTCTATTACCATTTCACCTAGTATAATGGAAAAAGCACTGCATTTGGAGTCAGAGGAATAGAGTTCAAATCTCGGCTCTATGATTTAATACCATGTGACCCTAGGCAAGTCACCTGAATTCTCTGACCTTACTTTCCCATTTGTAAAATGGGGCATTGGATTAGATGATTTCTAAAGTCTCTTCTTCTAGTTCTAAGTTATCTGATCATTCCCCATACAAAGAGAGAGAATCTGACCATTCCCTATATAGATCCTGTCCTTTATTGGATCATCATCCTAATTGTGGTTGTTCTCCAAGACTCTGTTCTGGGCCCTGTTCACATTCTCTCTTTCTTCTCACTCTCTTATGGGCTACCAGGAGTTTTATTATCATCTTTATGTATTTGACTCCCAGATCTGAAACTCTGGGTCCATAACATTGTCTACTTAATGGGCATTTCCAATGGAATGTCCTGAAGGCAGTTCAAGTTTAATAGTGCCAAAACAGAACCCATTGGCCTCTTCCCACCATGCAAACCACCCTTCTGAACTTCTGGACATCATTATTTATCTAATCATCCCATTTTGCAATGACAACATCCTCCTCACTCTTCCCCACCCCATACATTCATTAAGTTGTGAAGTCTTATTGTTTCTATTTCCTCAGCATCTTTCACATCCATCCCCTTCTTTCTGCTTTTGATAGTATTACTGTCATGCCCACCTGTCTTTCCTACTGTCCCTCCCCATTCAAATCCATCCAACACACAGTGGATAAAATGATTTTTTTTCCTGAAGATTTCCTGCAAGTCTCATCATGTCAGCCCCATACTCAATAAACTCCACTTGTTTCCCATTGCCTTAAAGACCAAATATAAATTCTACTGTCTGGCATTTAAAGCCCTTTACTCACAACTTGACTCCAGTCTCATTTCCAGTCTTATTATATATTATAATCTCTCCTATACCCTAAGAACTGACCTTCTTCTTGTTTCCCTCATACCACAAACCATCTCCTACCTACATGTCTTTGCATTGGCTGTCTCCTCTGCCTAGAATGTACTTTTTCCTCAACTCCACCTTTTAGAATGTCTTGTGTTCTTCAAAATTCAGCTTAAGTGCTACTTTCTTCTACAGGAAGCCTTCCTTGATCCTTCCCACTCTCTCTATATTACCTTGGGTTGATCTGGCTTATATTTATATATGTACATGTTGGCTGCCTCAGTAGAACGTAAAGCAGGGACTTTTTCACTTCCGTTTTTGTTTCCCCGGAGCCTGGCACAAGTTGGCATTTAAATGATTGTGAACTGATCATAACTACTTGGTGCCCCCAAATTAAAAATTTGTTGAAAGTGTGAAGGTCTCAAAATCCCAAATATTTACAGTGGGAACATTAAAACATGGAACCATAGATTTAAGGCTGGAAGGAACTTTAGAAGTCATCTGGGACAACATTTTCACTTTAGAGATGAAGAAACAGAGGCTGAGAGGAATTAAGTGATTTACCCAAGGTCACACAGATAACCAGAACTAGAGCTGAGATAGGAAGCCCAGTTCTCTTGACTCCAAATCTAGCATTCTTTCTGCTGCATTATGTTGCCTTTCCAGAACATCATAATCATGCCTGGATTTATTCTCTTGGCTCCTGGAGAGCAAAACTGCCTCTTCTCATTTCAGAACAAAGAGGCAGAAACAAATGATAGCACTCAGCAAATGAAAACTGATTAAAATGTTTGTTTTTGTTGTTTTAAATCACTTCAATGGATTCAAATTAAAAGCAAGAAATTGCATTAAAGGTAATAGAAGAAAAGAGATATGAAAAATCTTCTCTAGTACAAAAATAACTGAAATGGATTATTTTTGCCAAAGAGAAGAGCAAGAAATAAGATAAAAGAAGAGATTAGTGCTAGATTATAAGGTCCTTGAGGGTAGAAGCCAGGTCTTATCATAGGAGACCTGGGTTTAAATAGCAGCTTTCACATTTACCAGTAGTGTGACTCTGGCCCAATCACCTAATCTCTCTGAGCTACAATTGTTGTTTTTTTTTTTTTAATCTGTAAAATAAGGATAATAATAACATAATCGAGCCACCTATCTAATAGAGGTGCTAAGAAGGCTTCAAAGAGCCATGGAGATGTCAGTATTTTCTCCCCATTTGCCTCTCCTGTCATAGAGCAGTGTTTTGCGCATAAGAAGTGCTTAATAAATGTTTACTGAATTTTATTAGACACTATTATTTGAAAATCAACTCATTTGTTTCAATGCCCAAGTGAGTAAGCTAACTGTCTTTCTCAACTCTGCAGCATACAAAGGCAAAGCTAGAAATTTTTGGCAAACAATGCAGTCTCCATTTTACACTTATCTGGTATGGATATGATTTGGATCCTAATACATGTGCCATGAATACAGAAACAACGAATGAAGCAATTGCCCACTCACAAGGACATTACACTCTAACCAGGAGACAACATATGGGAATGAAGAAGCACTTGGAAATCTGGAACAGGAGGCAGTCTTGATTTCCTGGCCCCTCTCCCCATGCTCCATCAGCACCCTTAGCAGCACCTTCTAAGAAATAATAACACATACAGATGTTTTGCCCCTGGGCTTTTATGGGTCTTTTAGCCATTTTGTTTTTAGTTTATTCTATTTCTGATGCACTTATGAACCATATGTTAGTAAAAATCCCATTACAGAAAATTCCATTAAAAAAAGTCACTACATAACAAAAATCATTTTGATATTTCACTGGCTGCCCTATGAAAGCAGTCCTCTGCTGATTTGGTTACAACTCATCCTCTATAACAAATAATCCTTTGGTCCTTATCTATGTAACAGTTACCCTTAAAACACAAGAACTTAGTTGAGTATCTTTAGACTAGGATTCTCTCCTTCCTTTCTCCCTCCCTCTCTTCCCTCTCATTCCTCCTCTCCCTCTCTTCCTTCCTTCCTTCCTTTCTTTTTTTCATCTTCCTTCCCTTCTTCCCTCTCTTTCTTCTTTCTTTCTTTCCTTCTCTTTCTTGTTATGCCTTCAAGGAGCAAGTGTTCTTTTCTTTATCCTTTCCCTCCCACAAATATTACAGTTAGCCCTGAAAAGGAGCTCCTTATAAAAAGATTTGGCTTATATTTCCTAAAGGAGCTTGGGATGCTGCCTCAGAATTCCCTCCTTCCTAAGTCCTCCCTACTCCCCACTATCCTTTGCGCTTTCTCACTAACACAATTCATTTTACTTCTCTCATTCATAGCTTCCAAAATTGTTTTTTTTTTTCCCTATAAAGGTTAAAACAAAACAAAGAAAAAAGACAAAGCAAACTGAAACAGAAATGATGGAGAAAATAATCACCTACCACTCTATGACAAAGTATGTTCCCTGACTTCAGTCTGTCGATGTTTTATTTACCTTGGTTCTCTGGGGGGACATGGGGAGTACATACTCCCAGAGGCTTAATAAATTCCCATTATCAAAACCTAGCTTAGCCTTGAAACCTTAAAAAAAATCCCACTTTGCTGTGCTTTTTCTGAAAAAATATATGGGGTCTTCTGCTACTCTACTGCACTAGTTTAAAAAAAAACAACACATCACTGGGTTCCTTTAAGACTCTATAGCAATTGTTTCCGGGTCCAGGGACCCTTACCTAAATAGAACAATGAAAGGGGTTTTCAAAACCATTACCTATTCTGGTGAGATCCTGATTTCTTCTTCTTCCTCTGAGAAATATAGACATTTTCAGCATCTGGCTGTTTCATTCCTTGGTTAAGATTTCATTTTTAAGGAATTTTAAAACTTCTTCTGTCAATAAATTACCCTTGTCATTCCTTTGAGATTGGCCGGTCTCCCTTCACTGATCTCTGGTTTCTTTTATATATCTTAATCTCTTGTGCAATCTTCCTTTCATTCTCCATCTTTTCTTTTTTCTATTTTGTTTTTACAATACCTTCAATCATTTTCCAGTTGTAACCCCTGCCTTCTCCCTCCCTACCCCCCCAGGGCCAAATCCCCATCTCTCTCTCTCCGTAAACTCAGTATTTCTGGAACCTCCTGGCCATAGGCATTTGCTTTCATTTTGGTTTGTGGCACACATTTTGTAAGGTTTGCATGTCTTTGAGTTATAGCTTATTCATCGATCTCTGAACACTTTCAATTTCCCCTCTGTCCTTTCCACTCACTGATCTAACTTATTTGATTTCCCACAAAGTGTTCTACACTCTTTCAAAGAAAAATTCATCCAGATATAATTGTCTTTATTTCCCATACTTTGGAGGGGAAGCTGGAGGAATGACTCTAGCCACCCCCTCCCCAATACCCCTCCACATTCAAGGCCAGGTTTTTGTCAAGTCCTGTGATTCAGTTCCCCCAAATCAAAGCTTGCTACTAAAAACATCATAAAAAAACCAGTCCCTTTACATCAAGGTTTTCTTTCTAAGGTACTGAGCCCAGTTACTGCCCGAGAGGTAGGAAGATAATTTCATGTGGGAGAGGGGCTAACTTTTTTGTGTGTTGTAGACCCCCCCTTTAGAAGTCTGGTGAGAACCACTTATGAGTCCCTTCTCAGAATGAAGTCTTTAAATATAAAATAAAATACAAAGGAATCCATTCAAATGTATAAGGCCAAAAGCTATTCTCCAATAGATGAATGGTTAAAAGATAGGAAGTTTTAAAAGAAGAAATTCTTCAGCAAGCAAAAACCATGTGAAAAAATGCCCCAAATCACAATAATTAGAAAAAAATGTAAATTAAAGCAACTATGAGTTTCTTCCTCTTACCCATCAGATTGGCAAAGATGACAAAGAAGGGGTGGCCAGATAGCACAGCGAGTAAGAGCACCAGCTCCAGTGTCAGGATGACATGTGGATCGAATCCGGGCTCAGACACTTATTACCTACCCAGAAACACCTGGCTGTGTAACCTTGAGCAAGTTACTTAACCCCAATTGCTTAGGATCGTCCAGGTGGCTCAGTGAGTAAGAGCACCGGCTCCAGTGTCGGGATGACCTGGGGATCAAATCCAGGCTCAGATACTCAGCACCACACCCAGAAATAACTGGCCATGTAACCTTGAGCAAGTCACTTAACCCCAATTCTTAAAAAAAAAAAGATGACAAAGAAGGAAAATGACAAATGTTGGAGGGATTGTCAGTAAACTCTTCATACCCTTTGACCTAGTAATACTACTAACTACGTCTATACCTCAAAGTGATAAAAGAAAGGACCCAAGCATACAAAAATACCTATAGTAGCACTTTTCATAATAGCCCCAAATTAGAAACTAAGGAGGTACCCACCTAATGGGGAATGACCAAATTAATTATTGTATATGAATATAGTAGAATATTGTGCCATAAGAAATGATGACATGGAGGGTTTCATAGGCAACTGGAAAGATGTCTATGAATTTATACAGAGTGACTTGAACAGAACTAGGGGAGTAATTTCTACAATAAAAACAATATTATAAAGTAAAATAACTTGAGAAAGATTTTAGAGCTCTTATCAAAGCAGTGATAGACCAGGATTATAGAGGGCTAAAGATAAAGCCTGTTACTCACCTCTTGCCAAAGCAGTGACAGATTTAAAACACCAAATGAGACTTACATTTTTGGGCATGGCCAATGTGGGAATTTGTTTTTCGGTTTGATTAGGCATATTTGTTAAGAAGGTTTTCTTTTTCCTTTAATTGTTTAATTGGGGAGGAAGAGGTAGAGAAATAAATATTTGCTAAAAATAACAATTAAAATACATAGGACCGGGGCAGCCAGGTGGCTCAGCGAGTAAGAGCAGTGTTGGGATGACCGGAGATCAAATCCTGGGCTCAGACACTCAGCACCACACCCAGAAATAACTGGCTGTGTAATCTTGAGCAAGTTACTTAACCCCAATTGCTTAAAAAAATAAAATAAAATACATAGGACCAAAAAGGAAACCATTTATATGGAAATAAAGATATAATTTTTTCCATACGAATTCATAGATCTTCTGAAATATGTCAATGGACTCCATGTCTTTGGGACAGGCAGAAAGCCACACTGTTTGCCGGCATAAAGTACTTTGCAAACTTCAACAATAAGTACTGTGCCTTAAACTTAAAAGCTCCCTAAAGCAGCCCATCCCATGTTTAGAGAGCTCTAACTGTTAGGGCAATTCTCCTCTTATCCAGGTGGAATCTTCCTCTTTACCACTTCTACCATTTCTAGTCTTGGCCTCTAGTACCAAGCAGAATAAATCTATGTCATCTACATGATAACCCATTATGGGTTGGACACTCCAGTTCAAGTACTTACTTGTTGGTCTGCCTTTGGTGCTGAATGACCATGTTTTTCTCATGGATTGTCTCTAACAGGGCCGTAGCTAGAGATTTCAGATCCGAAATGGACTGTGGTGTTGCTGGAAGACTACATCCATGATCCTCAGATAATAAATCTTGAACTAAGGAGGACAAAAAGCCAAAACTCAGTTTTTTTTACTTATTATGGACCATGAGTAACATTCCCTCTGATTCTGGTATCCTCCCTCCCAATCACAGAATGAGCAAGGCTTCCTGATGGTATAATGGCCTAAAGAAGCAAAAGTGGAATAGCTAATGTGATGGCTGAAGGGACATATAGAAAATATAGTTTCATGAAGCAAGTGCTTTTCTGTTCATTTATGAGTTCCTCATTGACCTTCTAAGAAGCAACATGGATAGAGGGCTGGCCTTGGAGCTGGGAGGACTCTTAAATCCTGCCTCTAACACCATGGGCAAGTCACTCAACTTCTTTGACAGAAGCAATTTTTCTACATTAGGGAAATCAAAGATCCAGACCCTTCCCCCAAACCTCCAAAAAGAATAATAAGGTATATAACAAATAAATATAATTTATATACTATGTATTTATATAATATATTCTAATATATAAATAATATAAAATATAAGAATAATAAACTGTGAGGTTGGTGGAGTAAGCATGTTTCCTAATTCATGGGAATTAGGAAACTGAGGCAAAGGCTGATTAAATATGAGACCTTTGCTGAAGGTCTCACATCAACTAAAGAATAATGCTAGGACTAGAATGCAGGTCTCCTAATTCCTAATCCAGGGCTGATCTTTCAAAACAAAAGGCCAGTTATTTCTGCAAGGTCTTTGGTCAACTGATTGCCAATAATAATGACATGTTTATACAGTGCCTTAAGGTACATAAATCACTTTTCTCTCTTTTTTTTTTTTTTTGCTTTTTGGAGGCAATTGGCGTTAAGTGACTTGCCCAAGGTCACATGGCTAGTTTTTTGTGTTGTGTCTGAGGCCACATTTGAACTCAGGTCCGCCTGACTCCGGGGCCGGTGCTCTATTCACTGCACCACCTAGTCACCCCCAATCACTTTTCTTGAAATAGCTCCTCTGATTCTCACAATAACCCCATTAAGCAGGCAGTACTATTATCATCTCCATTTTCTAGAGGAAGAAACTGAGGCCTAGAGACAATCAGAATCAAAGGATTCCAATTCTCTGATTCTGAGTAAAGGGATCTCAGAGCTCTTAGTCCAACTGATACTGGAAAGACAATTGAATCCTTTCTACTCCAAATCTAGAGTGATAATCTAGCCTCCACTTGATAAAGTGATAAGGAAGCCCCAGCTCCCTAAAGCAGCCCATCCTGTGTTTAGATAGCTCTGACTATTAGGGCATTCCCAATGGAATCTTTCTCTTTACCACTGCTACCCACCATTTCTAGTCCTGGCCTCTAGCACCAAGCAGAATAAATCTATGTTGTCTACATGACAAGCCATCCATGGTCTTGAAGGCAGTGACCGTATCTTCCCTTAAGTCTTCTTGTCCTTCAGCCAACCTTTGTGGTCCTCTCACCACCTGAATCACCTTCCTCAGTGTGTTAACATGCTTCCTAACTTTCCTGCCCAGAACTGAATGCAACACTCCAGGTGTGTTCTCACTGGGGTAGAGTACAGTGGGACCATTATGATCTCTTCATTCTGAATGTTGTTGTTGTTGTTGAGTCCTATCCAGTGGTTTAACATTTCCTTCTCCAGATGAGGAAACAGGGGCAAACAGTTAAGTGACTTGCCCAATGTCATACAGCTAGTAAGTGTCTCAGGCCGGATTTGAGCTCAGGTCTTCCTGACTCCAGGGATAGTGCTCTATGCACTGTGTCATGTAATTGCTTTGTGCCTCTGTTACCAAAACCTAAGATTTAGCTAGCTTTGGGGCCACCATTTCACACTACAGAATCATAATGAACTTGCTGCCCACTCAAAGCCATGAAAAAATCCTTTTTTTCAGATGGTATTTACCTTCTCTGCCTCCTCCAGCCTATTGTGGGGATGGCAGTTGATTTTTTTTAAGCCCAATTATAGGAGGAAGTATGGCACAAAGGAAAGAGCATTGGCCCTGGAAGCCAAGGACCTGGATGTCTGGTGCTTACTATCTCTATGACTGTGGGAAAGTCATGTAACCTCCCTGGCTATCTGTAAATGAAGGGGATGGCTTCTGAAGACCCTTCTGCCTCTAGATCCATGATCCGATGGCTTTAAAATTACCCTTATTAAATGTTACCTCATTATATTTGGTCATATATCTATATCTTTATTTGGCTCTGTGTGTGTGTGTATACACATCTATGGGGACAGCTGGCACAGTGGATTGAGTGCCCAGCCTGGATCAGAAAGACCTGAGCTCAAATCTGCCCTCAGACACGTACTAGCTATGTGACACTGAGCAAGTCACTTAACTCTGTTTGCCTCAGTTTCCTCATCTGTAAAATGAGCTGGAAAAGAAAATGACAAACAACTCCAGTATTTTTGCCAAGAAAACCCCAAATGGGCCGCGAAGAATAGGACATGAGTGAAATGACTGAACAACAGTGTGTGTGTGTGTGTGTGTACACACAGACACAGACACAGACACACACGTTTACCATTCCCTTCTACCTTGCATGAACTATAGACAGATCACAGCATGCTCACTTCTGAAATGGAAGACCAACATGGAGTAGGGCCAAAAGAATACTAGACTAGAAGTCAGAAGGGCACGAGTTCTCGTCCCACTTCCAGCATCAAACAGCTGCGTGACCTTTGACAAATCACTTCACTTTTCTTGCAGCCTGTTTTCTCATCTCAAAAATGATAGGATTAAATATGACCTCTCAGTTCCTTTCCACTTCTTAGATATGCTATTCCTTTGATTCTCCCAAAGATAGTGGGAATCCTATTACTTTGTTTTAACTTGGCCAAGGGGCAACGTGGGAGATGGGAATGCATGGGATGGGAAAGCTGGAGGGGCATTTTTCAATGGTATATCAGTGAACCAGTCTGGTTTCTCTACCTATATAACCTAGAAAAGGAAATATCACTGGGAAATGGAGGTTTGAGTGGATGGAGAAATCCCCATCAGGAAATATGAAGAATTGTCTATTAGGCATGAATGATATATGACTAATGCCTTTGCTTATGGAGTTTGGAATGAAGATGTGGTATTTGGGGTACAATGAGGAGACAGGTCTGGTGAATCAGAGAGCAACAGTGGGAGGTAAGTCTGACAGGCAAGATGAAGTCAAAGAGCCCCTAAGCAGGAAACTGAGGCAGTTGGACTTTATTCTGTAAGGTATGAGGAGTGTTTTATCAGTGTTTTTAAAAGACTGATAAATTAAAGAGGCAGCATGATATAGTGGCAAGCAACAACATTGGACTAGGGACTGAAAGGCAGAAATGTTGGCTGCCCTTAGTAGCTGAGTGACAAGTCAGTACCTCTGAGCCTTACAGGAATAGTTCAAATGTCTATAGCACAACAGGGTTTACAAAGTGCTTCCTTCACAAGAAGCTAGGTGGTGCAGTGAATAGAGCACTGGCTATTCTATCTAGGACCTGAGTTTGGATCCGACCTCAGACACTTAACACAAAAAACTTGGGCAAGTCACTTAACCCCAATTGCCCTCCAAAAAGCAAGAAAAAAAAATGCTTCCTTCACAACCCTATGACATAGGCAGTGCAGGTATTATTATTCTCATTTGACAGGTGAGGAAACTGAGGCTTGGCAAGATTAAGTGGGTTGCTGGCATTTCAATTCACATTCCTCCTAATTTCAACAGTTCTTTGACTATGCCATGCAGCCTACATCATCTGTAAAAAGTGGAGAATGGATTAGAGAATCTCCTTCCATCTCTGTGTCTATGATGGTGGTAAGGCACTTCTTTCTGATGGATAGATCCAGCCAGGGTATCTATGACTTTACTTAAGGAAGAAACTATGGATATGAAATGCAAGGGATTCCCAGGAGTTCTGGGAACTATCTAATCTGAACTATCCAAGTAAGATTAAATTCTGACTTTACTTCTCCCCAGGTATCTCCATCTCCTCTGGTGTTACATCTCCTTTCCCTCCATTGGTATGTACCCAGAAGAGTGTGTCATTCTGCAAAACATATTCCCAGAAGAGTTTGCCATCCTGCAAAATATCCTTCTACACACACACAAAAGGAGGGAGGTCAAAACATGACAGAATGCAAGCAAAATAGCAGGATAGAAAAACACAAATACAGCATGTAAAACAACAAGGTGATTTCCCCTTTGCTTTAGACTATCTCGAAACCTTACTGGCTTTGTCCACTGTGTGTATGCGTGTCTGTGTGTGTGCGATATATGTATATGTATGTATATATGTATATGTATATGTATGTACACATGTATACACACATATATTTTTATACACACTCTATGTTTAGTTAGACTCACTGCTATTGGAACAGATCTCAGAAGCTACTGGCCTCATTCCTCCCTCTCTCCTTGGCACTGGCCCCAGCTAAACTCCATATACCCTGGAACATCTGCCGATCTCCTCCCACCCACTTTGCTACTTGCAGAGTCCTACAGGAAGTACTGATCAATTATCTGTCACTTTAACTTTTACTGAGCTCAGCCCCTCAGATAAGAGCTTAACATCAGTGGGAGAGGCCATGTTTTCTAGTATGCTACTTTTCTTAAAGTAAAGCACAACGGCATACCTTCTTCAAGGTGGGTAGGAGCAGAGGTTTGGAAATGTACTTTGGTTTTTAAGGAGTAAGAAAAACCTAAGAGCATTTTTCTTTTGCACATGAAAATCCTACCTAAGACTTCCTTTTCCATCAGTGGGTTTCAGAGTTAATATCTGGAAAGGTGGCCATCTGATTATAATCACCTTGGGAGTCAGGTTTAGGAACTCAGCTCCTGAATATACACTATCACGGATAAGCTATCTGCTATCTATTCCATTCTCCTGCTACAAGAAGGTCATTATTTTTCAACTGAATAAAGCATGAAAACAAACGAACTTGTAGTCAATAAGCGTTCCTCTTTAAGACAGCTAATCCCCCAAGGTAAGTGGGATTCAGCAGGAATGTGGCTGGAGTTTTCATTGTTTGCTTGCTTGCTTACAATCTTGGGAGGCAGGAGAAGGGGGCAACGCTTTCTTTCAGGGTGTAATCAGTCAGAAATCTTAGACTCCAGGCTCGATTTTGCCCCTTACTAGCTGTGTGGCACATCTAACCAGTGTGACCTTGGGAAAGTTGTTTCATTTCTCAAAGTTTCAGTTTCTTCTTCTGTAAAATGGGAGTAATACCTCCCCTGCCTAACTCACAAGGTTGTGTCAAATGAGATAATGGACAAAAAGGATGATGAGATTTTTAATAGCTATGGAAGCTATGATCATTATTTTTTATAGCATAAAAGACATAACAAAGCATAAAACAAATAGAAGTATAAATAGAAGTAGGTAGCCACATCACAAGAAGGAAGAATGACAGCAAGTCAAGGCAGAAGCTTTGCACTGGTATCTAGGAAATGTTGGAATATCCAAAGGAAGGATATTCAATTTATTGAATAAATCCTTTGTGGAAGTTATCCATAAAAGGGATAGCCAATAATTAATTGTGTAAGATGAGAAGGTGTAGATGGAGTTGTGATTTGTCCCTGGTAGACAGCACTCACACTAACAAGATCACAGATCTGAAACAAGAAGTAACTCTATCTAGATGTATAAATACACACACATATGTGTGTGTGTGTGTGTGTGTGTGTGTGTATATATATATATATATATCATGTACATATCAGAAGAGAGATTTTAAAAGTCCGTACACCAAGTTAAGAACCCTTGTCTAAGAGTGTGTCAAACTCACTGAAGGCAAAACATCTGAATGTGCCAAACCAGAATGAAATATAATTGGGACATGTTTAACAAAATAAATGAAATACAATACAACATAGATGATGTTAATTTGTTGTTTTCTAAGTCAAAATGTTGCCTGCAGGGAACCATTTCTATATGAGTTTAACATTAGTGGCCTAGTCACAGATAGAGACCTGACTGGGGTCCCACAGCTAGAATTCATCTGAAGCTAGACTTGAACTCAGGTCTTCCTAGTTACAAGGCACTGTGCTAGGCAGTCCCTCCTCCTCCTCCTCATCATCACTATTATTATTACTGTGATGCTGAATAATTGATGCTGAAAACCACTGAGGGAAAGTGGTATCAACAGCTCCACTGGGAGCCTTCCAGGCCCTCAGACTCATACCTTGCTTTGCAGACAGGACTCCAGTCAAGGCACTGCTGCTGCTGCTGTTGCTGGACCTGCCCTGGCCTTTGGAACTTTTCCGCCTCTCGAGGGCATTCTAGGGAAACATTGGAAAAGAACGTTCATTCATCAGAAAAGTCAGTTCTGGACTAAGTACGGGCTACAATGGAGGCACCATGTCATCAAAGCTGACAAAGGACTTGTTCCATCGGCTGGCCCCAGAACTAGATTATTGACTTTATGCTCACCACAGGTCTGAAAGCAGCTCCCAAATTGTCTGAGCCCACAGCTGTGCAGCCTTCAGCTGATTTCAGGGGAGGAGGGGAGAGTTGCAGGGAGATTGGCCCGGATGTTACTCACAATAAAATGACATTGCTTCATTTTTTCCATCTGTCATGTCCCATTAGCTTCCAAAGGAAATGAGAGCATGTGGAGGGTAAGGGGGGTGGGGGTAGGAAGGTGTGTGTACATGCCAGAGATTAGCAGATTAATATGGATATGTTTTAGGCAAAATCTAATTCACAGAATGTAAGGCCCCCATGGTCTGAGTCCAATAAGACAGCATGGCATGATAGAAAATGTACTAGATTTAATAATTAGAAGAGTTGGGTGTGAATCCTGCCTCTGACACTCATTACAGAAGCTGTATGACCATAAACTACCAGGGGCGGGGACCACACCCCTGGCCTTTACTTCTCAATTTTCTTATCTGTAAAATGGGGATAATGAAACCTGTAATTCCTACTTCACAGGGTTGCTTAAGCGCTTCTGAAATAAAGTAAAGAAGTAAAGTGCTTCTGAAACCTTAATAGCACTATATACTAAAATATGTAATATTTAAAATTATTAAACTTAGTTATTTTTATCATAGAGTAAACCTCATTATTAAAAGCTTGGCAATGAAAGCTTAAGCACAAAGCACTTAAGCACTAAGACTTTTGGTACACCTCCACATGAAAGATAGTCAATATTATTGTATTAACAAAGCTAGAGTCAGAATATTAAGTACAAATCCAAGTTCAAAGTTCGGAGTGCAATAAGCAGAAAGGCACCAGTTCCAGTGTCAGGAAGGAAAACTAGACCTGCCAATCAAGTAGGCGTATATTAGGCATCTAATATGTTCCAGGTCCTCTGGTAGGTTTTGGGGATAGATTCGTTGTTCAGTAGTGTTTGACTCTTCACAACCCCATTTGGGGTTTTCTTGGCAGAGATCCTGGAGTAGTTTGTCATATCCTCCTCCAGCTCATTTTACAGATGAGGAAACTGGTGCAAACAGGGTTAAATGACTTGGCCAAGGTCACACAGAGGTCTTTCTGACTACAGGCCCAGTGCTCTGTAGCTGCCTGGGATAGATAGCCCCTGAACTCGCTGATGAGTTTAGGCTTACTGGTTATCCTCAACTTGGTTTAGCCCATCTGCTGAGATGGTTGACCAGGGTGTGGCACTGCCCATACTGCAGCTTCTTGGAACCACAGGTGAGAATTGAGTGCCAGGTGGGCACCAGAGCAAGCCTGGCAGCCCTCATACCAGAGGTTTTAGTTCTCCTTGACTCTGGCCATAGATTCAAAGACAAAAGACAAAACAAAAAACAAATTAAAAAAAAAAAAAAACAGTCCCTGCCCTCAAGGAGTTTACATTCTAATCTGAAAGGCTAGACAAGATCTTCCAGGGAAAGAATACAAAAGAGAAAAGAAGACAGAAAAAAAGGACATATTTTGAGAAAAGCAAGAAATGGAGCAGGCAAATGAGAAAAAAGTCAGGGGAGGTGGGAAACAAAACAGGGAGAGGGCAAAGTCACGGAGAGAAAGGGGAGGGGTGCGATTCAGTATTTTAGGTGATTAAGAAGACATCTTTCAGAGCAGAAGTAGGTATATGTGTATGAATGTATATGTATTTCATTAGGTATAAATTATACATGTTTAAAAGAAATCTACATCTCTGCCCAGATACATGGTGTACAGGCTTGGTGTGTGTAGAAACTCTGCCCTGACAAAGCCTCAAGCCATATAGCAAGGGTTGGTGGAGATGTCTGAGAGAAAAGTTAATGTCAAGTGCTGGGAAAATGGGGCGGCTCTCTCCTGAGTATAGCAATGGAGCAGAGGATGTCCCTCAGGGACAGAAATCAATCCATTTTCAATGTGGAGAAACCCAGGAGGGTTTTCTAATTATAAAACTTACAACTAACATCTGCAGAATAAGATATTATCAAACTAGATGGTTCTGGAATTAGGAGGTATGAAAGCAAGGAGAATCCTGACATTCTGCCCTATTAGTGGGAGGTCTGGCTTCAGGTCACAGCATTTCAGGTTCAGCTTTTCCCACCAGGTAGGAACCTGCTGTCACATGGGAGTTTTGGGGACAAACATTGGCAGAGAATTTAACACCCCAGGGAGCCTTTGGGCCACCTGAGTGCTAATAGGACACCGTCATATTCTAACTGTCTCCAAAAATGTTATCCCTAATGAGGAGTTACACAAAGACCTGCAGAAGAAAAGATAGTTGGAATTTGTTTTATATGAGATGTTAATTTTTTTTTTTTAAAGGAAGAATGGTTTGCTGATTAGAAGGCTCAGTCTTACAGCCAATAAGACCTGGGTTCTCAAGTTTACCCCTGGGTGATTGTGGGCAAGTAACAACCTCTTAGTACCCAGGCAACTCTAAAATTCGAATTTACAGAGGAGTTGCTGACCTTTATCACAGTGGGAAGTTCCACAGCCAACGTTCCCTAGTCTGAGGAAATCACAGATTCGGGACCATCTCCCCCACTGCCACTCCTACTCCAAATAAACAGTTACCTTGCCTTGCATTTAAAGAAAGCTTCTTATCTGAGGCACTTGACTTAAGAGTCAGGAAGACCTGAGTTCAAAACCAGTCTCAGTTATTTGCCAATGGTCTGACCCTGGACAAGTCACTTAACCTATCTACCTCAGTTTCCTCGTGTATGAAATTGGGGTAATAACAGTACTCATTTCCCAGATTTGTTGTGAAGATTAAATGAAATCATATTTGTAAAGCACTTTGCAGTCTTTAAAATGCCCTATAAATGCTGCTGCTACTATCTTGATTCTGCAGTAGGAGTGGGAAACCCAGCTAATACTACTGAAGGGAGTGAAAGGGAGGTGGGGAAGCAGGGCTTAAACCCATTTTACAGATGGGGAAAATTGGAGCAGTAGTTAATAAAGGATAATACTGATTGCTATCCCTGCTTTCCAGATGAAACAAAAGAGTGGGCAGTGCTCTACAGGATCACAGAAAATCCAAAGCAGTAGCTCTAACCTCTAAGCCAGTAAAATCTTTAGCCCTGGAGGGAGTTTCCAGAGAAGGCATTGGGATTTCCATACCAGTGAAATCACATGTCCAAAAATGAGATTAAAAAAAAAAGTTATCACAATTAAGGCTTTTATTTGAATTTATACATGGAAATAATAATGGAACACTTCTCTTGTGTACAGGATGACTTCAAACTGAAATGAATTGAGTGACATAGTAATTTGTCATGACCATCATTACTATTCCTTTACCTTATATTTGGCAATATTAGATTTAAGTAGGCTGACCTCTTCATGAAGCTGCTTTAATCTCTCTTGGAGGTATCTAAGAGAAAAAAAAAAAACACATAGAACAAGGACATAGGTATGTGTGAAAAAAAAAGCTCCATTCTTCTTAATTCTCTTATCTGATCTCAAAGTATACACTAGTCCATTTACTCACCAGATTCTAATTTATATGTTCCCCTATTTAACTATCTCATCTTCCAACTCAGTTGTAAATTCCTTGATGGTAGGGACTGTGTTTTATTGAACCAGTTCTCAGAACAACACTTTACACAGGATAGGAGCATAATAAATGTTTGGGGAATGAATGAATGATTGAGGGAGTGACTGAGAATAAAGAGGATTAAAAAAAAACAATACAGGATCATAAATTGAGAGCTAGAAGTTACTTCAGAAACCATTTAGTCTAGTCTTCTCATTTTACAGATGGAGAAAATGAAAACCAGGGAAATCAAGTCAGGTCAACAAGTATTGATTACGCACCTAGTACATATATTACGAGCTTGGAGTACAAAGAAAGGCCAAAATAGTCCCTGCTCTTGAGGAGTTTGCATTCTAATGGGGGAGACAACATGCAATAGGAAAGGTAAAGTATAAATAACCTCAGAGGGAAGGCACTAGAAGAAGGGCGATCAGGAAAGGCTTCTTGCAGAGATTTTAGCTGAGACTTGAAGGAAATCAGGGGAAGCAGGAGACAGAGATGGGGAAGAAGAGAGTTCCAGGTATGGAAACACACCAAGTCAGGAGATAGAATGTCTTGTGTAATGAACAGCAAAAAGACCAATGTCACTGGATCAGAGAGGATATGGAATAGAGTAAGGTGTAAAAAGACTAGAAAGGTAGGAAGGGGTAAGGTTATAAAGGTTTTTAAAAACTAATCAGATTCATATTTGATCTTGGAAGTAACAGGGAGTCAACAGAGTTTACTGAGGGGCAGCTAGGTGGCCCAATGAATAGAATACTGAACCTGGAGTCAGGAAGACTCAACTTACTCAGTTCAAATCTGGCGTCAGACACTTACTAGCTGTGTGACCTTGGGCAAGTCACTTAACCCTGCTTGCCTCAGTTTCCTCATCTGTAAAATGAACTGGAGAAGCTAGGAAATGGCAAATCATTCCACTATCTTTGCCAAGAAAAACTCATATGAGGTAACAAAAAGTCATACGTGACTGAAATGACTGAACAAGGAGTTTACTGGGGGTGGACGTAGGGGGGTCAGGGTTACATGGTCTGACCTATACTTCAGGAAGACATGGAAGATGGATTGGAGTAGGAAGAACCTTAAGGGAGAGTGACCAGTCAAAAGGTTATGAGGGTGGTGGCTGTCAGAGGAGAGAAGGGGGCCCATATGAGAGGTGTTAGGATGGGAGAATAAACAGGCCAAGTGACTTGTTGATGGGACTCCAACCCAGGCAGGTCCTCCCTGACTCCATCGTCCAGGGACCTTTCTAACATACTGTGCTTCCTTTCTGTTCACTGACACCCTGTGCTCATTTTAAGTAGGCTTCCTTATCACTAACACAAAAATAAAGAGAGAGGAAAATCATCCCAGTGACCTTTTTGAAAGTGGTTGTCATTGAGGTCAAGTGTGCCCCAAATGCACAGAGCACTTTAAAACAGGTCTTACCTGGAGCTCACCTAAGGGAGATCAACACCTTTTTTTTTTTTTTTTCAGAGTTCTCATTAAGATGATTCCACTGGGGAGTAAAAGAAGGAAGAAAAGCCACCATCTGAACACTCAGTCATCCACATACTCACACTGATATTTGCCTCAGGGAAAGTAAATGGCTCAGGGAATTTCCCAATTTACTTTCCTTATTCCTTCCTGGTCGTAATAACAAGTAGCTTTCACTTTCAACCTTCCCACACAGATGGTTGTGGGTTTTTATTTTTCCCTTTCCTTTCTATTTTCTCTACCTCCCCCCACTGTTCTAATGATAACATAATTAGGGCTGCAAACACATTTCAGACCTCAGGCCAATAGCCTGGGGTAGCTAGATGGTACAATGGCTAGAGCGCTAGGCCAGATCTGAGTTTAAATCCAGCTTTAGATACTTAACTAGCTGGGTGACCCTGGGCAAGTCACTTAGCTATTGCTTATCTCAGTTTCCTTTTCTGTAAAATGTGGATCATAAATGGGGAGCACCCACCTCCCAGGATTGTTGGGAGGTTCAAATAAGAAAATAATTGTAGAGTGCTTAGTATAGTGCCTGGAATATAGTAAGCACTATGTAAATGTTAGCTACTATTATTAGATACTATTACCGTCCAGCCAAAGTATCCAAGGGTCCCCAGGTACTTGCCGGTTCTCCATACAGAGGGCATCCACATCAATGATGCGGTTTTCATGACCACCCAGGATATGATTGAGCTCTTGATTCAGCCTGTCCACTTTATCCTGGTAGGAAGAGCGTTCTTCTTTGATGTCCTGTAGCTCATCCACAGAGGCCTGGAGGTCATGTTCCAGGGATTCAATCTGAAAGTAAAAGCAAATTCCCTAACAAGGAAAGTCCTTCTCAGGCTGACTTTCCTGCCACCAAAAACAGTGCCCTGGGATGATTGGCATTAAGGGAATTCATGAAGTATGTAATGAGATAAAGGCTTAGACCAACAGAGACCTAGTGCTCTGGTCTTGCCTTGTTATCATCAAGACAGGGGAGGGAGCCAGGCCAGGAAGAAGGAAAGGGAGACAACCTTGCCAACTAGCCTTAGCAAAATGGGAAGGGAAGTAAATCCAAGAGTCCCAACCATTGTAGCATCAGCCATAGCTTTGCAAACAAGACTACTCCAACTTTTTTTTTTTAGCTGCTCCAGATCCAGCAATCTTGTTCTTCTCTTCAAAACCAATTAGTCAGGAAGGAAAATGAAGTCTAGGGTCCCATGGCAGTTCCATAACTAGGGCCCTCTGCCCGCTGAGACTTGGTAGAAGGTGCATCGCTCAGCATTTTAGCCCAAACTTGCAAATTTAAGCTAGTTTGTCACATTTTATTTCCTCCCTGAGCAGTCCCGAGAGGGAAAGTTGCCAGTTGTGTTTATAACAATAGTACACGAAGTCTACTGCAAGTAATTAGTGATTGGTAATTCCTGTATTAGACAACAGACCTGCTGGAAACTGGAAATGAAAGGCTCTATTGGCGGAAGGAGAGCATATAGTGGCAAGTATAAAAGGGTCCAGCCAGGACATATAATTTATATTGCCCCCATCCCCATCGTTTGCAACTTAGGATACATAACACGTTCTGAGGGACACTGGAGCATTATGCTTTTCTTTCCTTCTCTGCAAAGACTGGACACATCCCCCACCAGCCAGTGTCTATACATGATTACTTGTTCTCGAGCTCTCTCCAGCTGCTGAACCAGGTCTTCTCGTTCATGGGCTGCAAAATGGCGGACCCCAATTTCTTCGTCACCTAGTCTCTGTTTTGCTATCGTCATCCTTAGGAGCTGTCATTTGCATTGGGGAGAAAAGAGAGAGAAGGAAAAATTGAACATATCCAAATTAGAAGATCATCAACACCAAAGCAGAAACTTTAGAAAGCATGCTCCATTGAACTCTGAATAAATGAAAGATCAATAATGCACCTGCACAGTGAAA
The DNA here is from genome assembly GCF_028583685.1 of Petaurus breviceps papuanus. NCBI lineage: Eukaryota > Metazoa > Chordata > Mammalia > Diprotodontia > Petauridae > Petaurus > Petaurus breviceps. The sequence continues at coordinate 17,250,987 of NW_027185698.1, read as the reverse complement.
TATACCTTCTTCCTCTAATAGAGAGATAGAGAGACTACTGGGGCAGAGTGCTGTGTATACTGTCACTGCATCAGGTATTTCTGAGCAACTATTTTCCTTTGTTTCAAGGAAAGGTTTGATGGGGAGGGGTAGGGAAGTGAAGAGTTAATAAATTGCTATGATGTGAAAAAGACATCAGCACAACATTTCTTTAAATGAACTTCAGAATGTGCCAGGAAGTTTGATCAGGATAGAGAAATAAAACAAAAGAAATCTCCCATCATCTAGAAAAAAAAGTCAGTGGTTGGGATAAAGAGAAAACCAAGTCTTATTCACTGAATTGTAGTGTGTTAGGAAGATCTGAGTTAAAATTCAGCCTCAGAAACTTACTAGCTGTGTGACCCTAGGCAAGTCACTTAGCCCTGTTTGCCTCAGTTTCCTCATTTATAAAATGAGTTGGCGAAGGAAATGCAAAACACTTAGTATCTTTGCCAAGAAAACTCCAAACGGGGTCACACAGAGTTGGACACAACCAAACAACAACAAAAAAGAGCACTAGATTTACATTCAAAATATCTGGCTAGATATCTTAACTAACTGCAAATTATTAACTGTGACCTTGAATAAGTGTCAATCTTTCTGAAGCTCTGTTTTCTCACCTGTCATATTTCCAGGACCATCAAAAATCAAAGAGAGTTGGCAAGGCATTTCTTCCCCCAAACACAAATCTCTAACATCATCTGACTCTTAGGGTAACGTGATTTCTCTGCTTAATCTCTGCTTAATTAGGGGCCATTCCTAGAGTGGAGGACTCAGGGTTTGTGATGGAGATGGTCAGAAAAACACAAAGGTCAGATAACAACTATCAAGCATCCCCACCTCAACAAAAGTGAAATTAAAGCAGTTTCAATGAACTCTGAATAACTGCTGATTGGGGAAAGATTTCTCTTCATTTTTATGATTTTAATATTTTCTTTTTTATTATTGTAATCTTACTTATACACTCAACAAATAAGCAAACCAATATGGAGTAAAATCCCAAAATAAAACATAAAGATCTGAAATATTTGCATTTTGATTACAAAAGAATAACAATAATAATATAAAATTTTCACCAACAATGACTCTTCATTTTCACAGAGGCATTTTATTTGCTTCTCTCCATTAGCTGTGTTTTACTGTTTAGTACCGCTGGACTGTGACACCAATACACAAACAAGTTTGGTCCAAACATAGTAAAAAGCAGTGGAGTTTGGGAAATCCAAAACATTACAATTTGTTTTCTAGAGGTCAAGGCTCTAAGCTAAAGCCTGGAGGAAGCTGAGAGCCGTTGCCTATTCTGTGAAGCTGTAACAAATACACTCTGTGAATTTGAAAAATTCTTTATATAGTCACTGTGCTGTGTTTTATTATAAGCTTACATGTTTGGGATTCTCAAACATTCCTTTTCCATCTTTTCAAGCCCAGCTTCCTGTATTTGTTTATCATTTGGCATTTCCCCACTTCCTTGAGTTCACTTTAATTTGCCAGGATATGTTATATCATGTGGTGTGTGTGTGTGTGTGTGTGTGTGTGTGTGTGTGACAGAAGCTTATTTGTTTACTTTAGAAGAAAAAGAAAACTGACTTCTCCTAAAGATAGCTTTTTTTTTTCCTTCTCAAAGGGACCTCATTTTAGGGGCTGCAAAACACTTCCCTTTCAAAGAATGTAGCAGGTTACATACAGACAATATTCAACATGAGAACAAGCCTCCCAGAAGTATGAATAGTTATTGACTATTGACCAGTCAATTATTATTAATAGTTATTGTTATTGACCATTAATTTGGTTACTACATTGTTATTGACCATTACACACTAAGTCAATAGTTATTGACCAGCTATTGACTAGAAGGTATCTACTTGAGGTATGAGCACACTTCTGATTTAGTGGCTTCATCTCTCTTTCTTTCTTTTTTTTTTGTTATATAGATAGAGCATTTATTAACTATTTATTACATGTCAAGCACTTTGTTAAACACTGGGGATTCAAATACAAATAAGCAAGACAGTTTCTACCCTCAAGGAACCTTTTTGTTATGCATTTGTTTTAGATGTATCCCACCCTTCATGACCCCATTTGGGGTTTTCTTGGCAAAGATATTGGAGTTCTTTGTCATTTTCTTCTCCAGCACATTTTACAGATGAAGAAATTAAGGCAAAGAGGGTAAAGTGACTTGCCCAGGGTCATAAAGCAGGTAAGTGTCTGAAATCAGATTTGAACTCAGAAAATTGAGTCTTCTGACTCCAGGCCTGGTGCTCTATCCATAGCTTACATTTTGATTAAAGAGGGTAATACCTTCAAGGGGAGGTAGAGAGATAGGGAGGGGGTGGAAATGGGCAGGAAGTGGAATGGAGACCTGGTTCTGGGCAGATCCTGGTATCCTAGGGGTGGGGTCCTAACTTTTAGAAGGAGGTGATATAGGGATGATGGTTGGAGGTCAGGCAGGTTGGAGGGGAGATGGCCAGGAAGCGGCATGGAGACCTGGTTCCCCATGAAGTAGTTCAAAAGCTCGGCCATCAGGAGGTCTCATCTTTCGGATTGATTTGGCAACTTAATGTTGTCACTATAATTGTTGTTTGTCCTTCATCCTCAAAGGAGACCATGATGTCAAGAAGGTGATGCCATGATTTGCAAGTGAATTTGATTTAAGTGAGGGAGGGCTGTGCAAAGTCACTAGCCTCAGTCTCTCCTCCAGATCCATTTGGGTCCAGTGGCCAGATATAGATTAGAATGACTGGAGATGGTCTAACAACTTAATATGTTGAGCCTGAAGGATGATTTTTCTAATGTTTGGATTAGTAATAAATATAGAGTATTACAGAGTATATAGAGAGTAATAGTACCAAACATAGAGTATAGCCAACCTCATCTAATGTTTACCACTAGCCTGTTGTAGAATATTATCTATAACAAAAGTGTGTTTCTTGAGTACATACTTTGAAGACTCCTGGTTTTGATGACGTGGGGACTCCACACCCTTGTAGGTAACAATCTTCTTGAGATGAGTATCTTTGAATTTAGCCAACCTGATTTTCAAATGAGAAATACCAAGTCTGTTGCTGAGCCCATGCTAAAAACCTGTTCAGTTTGGTAGGAACCACCAGAGCTTGTTTTCCATTGAAACTATCTTCAAAAACCCTGAATCTTCTCAATCGAAAAATGAGGGATCAGAGTAAGACTTTAGTGAAAGAGACTGGAGAAACACAAGCTCTCCACGGGAGGAGGATCTCACAGACCATGTAGGACAAGGGTGGGGAACCTGCAGCCTCAAGGCCACATGTGGTCCTCTAGGTCCTCAAGTGCAGCCCTTTGACTGAATCCAAACTTTATTAAGGGAACAAATCCCTTTAACAAAAGGATTTGTTCTGTAAAACTTGGACTCAATCAAAACGCTGCACTCAAGGAACTAGAAGGCCTCAAGGCCACAGATTCCCCACCCCTGATCTGGGACAGCCCATATTTGACCAAGGATCCCCTCAACAACATTCATGCATGACAAGTGAGCAGCTAATGTTGCTCAAAGACCACAAGTGATAGGGAACCCACTGCCTGCCTTCCTGCTTTTGGAAAACCTTAACTGTTAGGGAGCTTGTCCTTACAGTAAGCCTTTATATCTTATATAACCTATATCAGGTTTCATCCCTAGTTCTTTCCTCTGGATCCAAATAGAAGAAATCTAACCCCTCTGACAAAGAAGCCCTTCAAATACCTGAAGACAGCTATTATGCCTCCTGTGAGATGATTGAACACCACAATTCCTTCCAACAAACCTCACAGAGACAGCTTGGTGGAGGAGATAGAATGCTGAGCTTCAGTCAGAAAAATCTGGGTTCAAATCTCAGCTCTGGTACTCGCTGTCTTGTGACCTTGGACAATGCTCTGGGCCACAGTTTCCTCTTATAACATGAAAGATTTGGAAGGGGTGACAGCTGAGGTCCCTTCCAGCTCTAAATAGATGATGCTATTAATCTGTGACCTGAAGATCCTCCTCTGGGTGCTCTTGCACCCAGAACTGAGCAGAGTACCGTAGGCAGTGTCTAACCTGGGCAGAGTATAGCAGAGCCCACCCAAGTTCTGGACACTCAGACTCTTTTCATTTAGACTAAGACTGCTTTAGCTGCTTTTGGTTTTCAGATAACATAGTTTACTCATAGTGAACTTGCAACCATTTAAAAAAAAAGGTAAAGTTTTAGTGAGTGAACTAATGTCCGGTCATGTTCACTTACTGCATACTTGAGAAGTTTCTTTATATTTATCTCTATTACATTTCACCTTAGATTTGACCCAATGTTCTACTTATTGCAGTTTTGTGGGATCCTGACTCTGTCATCCAACACATTAACCCTCTCTTCTAGTTTCATATCGTCAGCAAAGCCATCTCTGCCTTTATCCAAGTCATTGATAAAAAATATTGAACGACCTATAGCCCAGGACAGAGCCCTTGGCAGTCCACTAAAGACCTCCTTCCAAGTTGACTTCTTTTTGGGTCTGGTCACTATACTAGTCTAACATGAGTGTATTTGTATATACATATGAATACATTTATGTATATATGTTACCAAATGCACACACAGAGATGTACACACATACTCTATGTCTCTTTGATAGCCTGGTACATTGCACAATGAAGTATGCTGTATTCACACAAGAGTACCATTGAACCAGCAATACCTTCAGAAAAAAAAGAGTACTTCCTCTGGTTATGTGAAAAGCTAAATTGACAGTCTGGACTTTAAATAATAACATGTTACTGTAGTTTCAACTGTGTTTGAAATACGCTTCATTGAACACTTAATTTAGATTCAGACGCTTACGTTTGCTTAATGCCAATTAATTATTAAACATGTTTATTGAAGTCTGACAGCCATGTAAGGGAGCCATCTTTCATATACTTGTATGACTGTTAAGCCTCAATAAATATGTTGACAATCATTTGATGTTTAATGTGCACACAACATTGGCCATTAAAACTCAACTACTGACTACTTAAATAGTTATTTTAAAGGAGAGGGCCAAGCTAGTTACAGCTACATTATTAGCTGGGTCTGAAACATGAGTGATACAGATGTTAGGGACTAGATGGCCTCCATGAAACAGGTAGGCAAAAATCCCGTATCAGCAGGGAAGGGCTACTTTCCAGGTTCATATTCTTGGCAGCCCACAACTCAATTTCT
>NW_027185698.1:17218725-17245692 GCF_028583685.1 Petaurus breviceps papuanus | reverse complement strand
ACAGACAGAGACAGAGAGAAAGAGAGAGAGAGAGAGAGAGAGAGAGAGAGAGAGAGAGAGAGAGAGAAAGTTCCAACTCTACCTTTAGCAACTCAAATAGAGAAAGTAGCAGTCGAATGCCAATCTTTCTCATCATGTTAACCTTACTGATATAGTGTAAGCAATAATGCCTACTTTAAAATGCACACCAAAAAAGGACAACTTTCTAACCTAGAATCTAAAATTTAATTCAACAAACTTTTCCTAAGTGTCTCCTATATGCAAGTCACTTTTAATAAGTATCTCCTATATGTAAGCCACTGTGTTACATGGTGGGAAAACAAAGACTAAATAACACAGTTAGTGCTTTTAAGTAGATTATATAATACAGCAGCAGCTAGGCAGCCTGAGACATACATAGCTCCTTCCAGTTGGAGTTACGAGTATTTTATTGTCCAGAATCCTCTCCAAAAAAATGATTTAGCCTGTGCAAAGGAGAGGTCAGAGGAGGTGGGACAACGTTACCTATGAGGACCATGGCAGCTTTTGTGAAGACACTGGCACTAAAGCTGAACCTCAAAGAAGGAGATGAATCTTAATAAGATGGAGAAAAGCAGGGAACACATTGGAGATGTGAGGGAGAACATTTGCCAAAATAAACATAAGAAGAGAACGGGATATGTCCAAGGAACTAGCCAGTAGTCCAGTTAGGCTGGAATAGAGTATCTGAAGGGAAAGAGTATGTAAAATAAAGCTGGAAAGGTAGACTGAATCAAGGTTGTGGAGGGCTTTGAACTCTCCAACTAGAAACAAGAATAGGTATAAAGCAGTTGGTAAAGAGACACACAAAAACAAGATCAACAAAAGTCTGGCTTCATTGTTGCCAACTGGTAGAGCAAGACAGCTCCCTATGGTGGGAAGGAGGAGGAGGAAGATGCTGATGATGAAGATCATGATGATAAAGATGAAGACGATGATGATGATGATGATGAAGATGATGATGATAACTAGCCTTTTTAACTGTAAGGTTTGAAAAGTGCTTTGCATATACTATCTTATTTGATCCTCACAGCAACTTTAGAAGGTTGGTGCTGTAAGTATCTCCATTTTACACATGAAGAAACTGAGGCTAGGAGAAGCTAAGTTATTCACCCAGGGGCTCACAGCTAATAATCTGAAGCAACATTAGAATTCAGGTTTTAAGGACTCCAAGACCACTGCCTCCAAGCTGCTTGGAGAACTTTCGCTATTGCATAAGAACATGTCCTGGAGATAAGGCACTGTGATATGGTGTTTTGATAAATTGTTGGATGAAATGCAAAGTGTAGTGCCCTAGGAATGAGGGCACTTGACTTCTAGCACTGCCTCAGTCAGTGACATAGTGGGTAAGACATTTGACTTCTTTGGGGCCTCAGTTTCCATATCTGTCAATTGGTCTAGCGCCATAGGGTTGTTGTGATGATTGAATTGGATAAAAGATGGGAAAGTGCTTTGTAGAAAGCTGAAAGTGCTATACCAATCACTTTTATTGAGGCCTTATTACTATTAACATAACTATTATTAGATCTACCTTACCCATTTCCCAGGGTGGCTGTGAGAATTTAATGAGATAATGTGTGTGAAAGTGCTTGGAGAAAGAGAAAGCATCATGCAAATGTGAGGAATTATCATTAAAAACCAGAACACAGGTATCTATACCCTTCTCGTGCTCCTGCTCCACTCCCTACAGCACCTGTCTGGGGCTGTTACAGTGGCACACCTGAAGTGTGCCCAGCCTGGGGAAGCATTTATGAAATGTTCATCTATGTTGGATGCTGGGCTAGTCCAGTTTCACAGCGTCCTACTGTCCATTCCTCCACTTCCCTTTGCTCCTCTTCTCTGGATTGTTGCCAATTTCCTTTGAAAAATGTGGATACTGACACCACTGACCTAAAGAGGGTTGCCAATTGCCAACACCCTTGGACAGAATAAAATCTAAATTCCTAGACTCTCATGACATTCCAGTTGGAATTTTAAACAGAAGAATTGGCCATTTAAAATTAAATCAATAGGATTTTAATTGACATCAGTGCCACTCTCACCCTGTCTCCCTTAACTTCTCCCCTATGACCCTTTTTTCCTCTCCCCCCTGCCCATGCTCCAAACAAATGTACTATTTTGTTTTACTGAATCACATTCAAACAGTAAATGCGGTCCCATATGAGCTCATGTTACTCTCATAATTGTAATTTCTCCATTTCCATAGTGTTATATGTACAATTTGAAGGTTGCTTTATTTTCATATTTTGCAATTTAATTTTTTTAACTGAAAAGTTTGGACCACCTGGTTCAGGGAAAAAAAAAAAACAACATAGCTCTATCTGAGCCAACCTTCCACCAGAGAATGGGATTTTTAAAGAGGATCACAAAGGATTACAGAATGAAGGATATAAGGTTGGTACCACAATGTTAGAGTCAATATTCACATCTTTTAGGCTAAGGTTAACAAACTTGTATAATCATTTATAATCTCTTTTTCTTTTTTTGAAAAAAATTTTTATCTTGCTTACTCATTTTTTTTCTTTTATTCTTGTTCATTCATTTGAATGGCAATACTTGTCAATGGAAGATGAAACAAAATTCACATGCAAAATGTAATTTTGTCACTAGGTTATATTGGAAAGAATATGACAATGGAATTGACAATGAAATAGACCTGACAATCCCAACTGCACAGCCTACTTCTAAACAACCCTAGAGGAGTCATCCAGCCTCCTTGGGCCTCATTTTCCTCAAACAAAATATGAGAACATTGGGTTAAAAGGCTTCTGAGGTTCTTTCTGGGTTTAATTTTTTTTTTTTGCCTTTTTTTGAGGAGGGAATGCAAGGCAATTGGGTCTAAGTGACTTGCCCAAGGTCACATGGCTAGCAAGTGTTAAGTGACCAAGGCCGGATTTGAACTCATGTCCTCCTGATTCCAAGGCAGGTCCTCTATTCACTGCTCCACCTAGCTTCCCCTATTAGGTTTTTTTTTTCTTTCCAACTTTAGAGCTATGATCTTATAATAAAATATTCAAGAATTACAGTATGCTTGCTCTAAGTGATATTGAAATTGAAGGGACATTTTATACCTTAAATATACCTACTAAGACTGAATTTGTCAGTCATAGTATAATAGAATGCTCAAAGATATTTAACTAGTCAGAGTTATTGGGCTGGCTAAACATTTCTCAACTAATTCTGCATTGCCTGTGGTTCATAATCACATGTCCCTAGAGGAAAACAAGCTAGATAATGCAGGATGAGAAGGGGAAGGTGGTCTTTTCATTGCCTATTTCAGTACTTTGTAATTAATTTATATGGTACCCTAAAGTGACCTCTATTTTCATCAAAGTGTCTCTTTCTGGCTCCATGCAGGCTAGAAAACCTTCATTTCTTTTACAACTAATAAGTGGAACTATTTACAAGGTACTCTCTGAATATAACCCCAGGGCCAGGGCCATTACAAACATTTAAAGCTGAGTACTATTTTAACAAACTATATTTTAATTAGTCATTTGTACTCCCCTGTTATTGGCTGCTGGTTTTTAGTTAATTGGTTTACTTTCTAAGCCAATCAGAGGGCCACACGTCAATAAAGTAACACTCTACTATCACTTTACTGCTCCAACATCCGATAAAATCATGGACACTTAAAGACTGTCAGCTGGTGCAATATAAAACTCATTATTAAATGCAAAACACTATGTTTATGCATTATCACAACAGCTAAATTTAAATTCACAAAAGCTGGCAAAGGAAATCTTGTGTGACATTGTCAGAGGCTTAATTCTTACATTTTCTGGCTTTTGCAAACTCAATATTGGATTATTGGTATTCTGCACCAAAATGCCACAATCTTTAAACTAAAGAAAAAACAAACAAACAAAAAGAAAAGACACAGGATAAACAACTATTAGTTGTCTCTATCAGCACATTACTTGCCTCTCCTGGTAGAGCATATTAAGTGCATATTCTGTAAGGGGGACATTAAATGCATACACAGTTTCAGGAGCCCAGACTCAAAGCAGCCAGGCAGAGGAAAAACCACAGTGAAGACAACAGTGGTAAGGGTGATGAAGAAGTTGGTCTATACCTGTCAGCGCCTGGTTAGTTCCCAATTTCACTGCTTTCCTTATGCTGATAACTAAAGAGAACAGCACTGTGCCTTCCAATTTCACTTATACTTTGGGTATAAATAATAATGAATAAGTAAATAATAAAGAAAAATGAGACCTTCTAGATCCTTGGTGGACAGCCTGCATAGGTTCATTCCTATTCCAAGATGGATGTCTACTTCAGTGTTCTACTACAGAGCAAAAAAAATGCAAAGCCTCATTCATCAGAAAAGTGGGGAGATGCAGTGTTCCTGCCCGGTGGTTCTCAAATGAATGCCTGTGACCCTCTGCACCTATAAGTCCCCTTGTGTTTCCATTCTCCCAAGTCCTGCTTCCTTTTATCTGCTATCACTCTAGTGACCAGGAGATTAGGAAGTACCAAGTAACCCTTCTCAGCCTATGGGTGTTCTCCCAAATCTTGTTTCCTTCTGTACCCCATATCATTATTCACAATGAAACCTGGTGGATTAAGAAGTACCAGGCAAGTAACTAGATAGGGTGACCACCATTTACACAGTACTATAATATACTATTATGTATCTATGGATTCCTCTTAGGTTTCTTCTGGAAGTTGGGGCTTTTGGCCTTTCACATAATAGCTCTTTCTTTCCGAACAATGCCCTTGGCAATTCACAGAAAGGTTTCCCTTTGGTGATTTGTGGAGGTTACAATCCACATTTGGCTGAGGAGTCAGCCTCGTGTTTCCTCATTAACCTTTGAAGAGCATAACTTTCAAGGAAGAGGATGGTGGCTAGCTAGATTTCTGTTAAAATACCTCATAGCATGCAATAAGGACGAGAAATGGGCCCCTGAACTAGTGCTGAACCCCAAATTCTTCTCGGAAGTTGGTCTGAGTTGATGGCAAATGGTGTTCAGTCATGGGCAACCCCCTAAGTTCCAAGCTCCTATTCTCATGAGAACTGAGAACTGCTTGTAAGTAAGTGAGGGGGGCAACAAATCTTTCAAGAGGCTGTTTGGAGATGTTTTATGGCTTGTAGGGTTACAAAGCTCTAGCTGAACAAATGGAAAAATTAGTCTACCCTAAAATATCCAAGGCAAGTAATTTTCCATCACCTTATTTTTTAAATGTACTTAACATCTAGAATCTGTGCTTCCCAAAATATAGATAAGGGTCGTCAGTTAAAATGGCAATGCTGAGATAAAAATCTGCTGTTTTAACAATCACCCATAAAATAATGCATGAGGTCCTTTGGGTTCCAATTGGAGTGGAGAACTATTTTGAACACTTTACTTTAGTATCTTTGAGTTTAACTAGCTTGAACTATTCCATGAGTGGGTTCTTTTACCCTTTGATCTCTCTGATTCATCACAAGTAAGTCTGTTCAGTCCTGAGAAACTTCTCAAGGTCCCCAGACTAGCTTCTTCATCTAGTTGGACTAGTCAACCTTGGGAATTATGGAATTATACAAGTCCCCACACTACAATGAACTGTCTGATTTCACTCCCCCCCTCCCCAACAAAAGACTTTTCTACTGCTACCCACCCTAAGGGAGAATAGGCAAGTGAGGTGAAGCCACCAAGCACTGTTTAAACACCCAGTAGTGGCTGATACCCAGGCTTGTAACCTTAAGCTTCAGCCCTTTATTGCTGGTCCAGCTGGACTACCTATCAATCCTGGGCATCTAAATTCCGAGGCAATGCTGTTGCCCATTACCAAGTGACTCATTTGGCCTTATGTGTGGTTTAAAACTGAGGACTCAAGGGGAGCCTGTGACTCTCACATCACATGGAACTTAAAATAAAAACCAGACCTATCATTTTAGATGCAAATGAGAATCAAAAGAATCCTGGGGTCTAATTGTGTTTAGTTTGGGGGAAGAGAAGGCACAAATGGTACATGGGGTCTGCTAAAGATTATAACATTCTCACAGTACCTTTTGGCAGGTTAATTGCTTCTCAACCCATGAATATGAGTCATGAAATTCCTACCCTGAGGTAAAAAATTTGATAAATGTAGCCAGCAAGTGAAAGGAGGATCCGAAGGGCAAGCAATGTGAAAGAAGGTCCTACCTTTTATTATATACACCTCCCACACCTCCCGAAACAAATTCAACATCACCCCTAAATTCCTTGTGTGTGTGTGTGAGCCTACGTGTGTGAGCCCATACCCATATAAACCAGAAGCAGGAATTAAAAAGGGGGGAGAGGGAGAAAGGGGAAAAGTGAGGCAGAAAATGATACACATAAAAAATTGATTGAGAAAACTAAAAAAAAAAAAAAAAGGAACTAAAATGTAAAAGAAATACTGGCAAATGATGGCAAAGGAGAAGAACCATGACATTAAAATATATTCAGCTAATATTTTGTAGGGTACTATTTCCGTTTTGTCCTTTATACATTTTTCAAATCTCTGGAAAGCTTTGCTTTGTTATTAAGAATGCCTTGCTCTTACTATCAAGCAAATATCTACATTATCACAGAAGCAAATGATTTTTCAAAATGCATCCATCTAACATTCCAGGAGCAGTATGTCCAGCTTTTTATCCCTTATCATATGTGTACATATTTTAATTACAAAGGACATTTAGTTTTGGTTTCGTTTTGCCTCAATATGAATGCCGATATTTCTCTGTGTGTGTGCGTGTGTGTGTAATTTCTTTTCTCTCTCTTTTCCCTAAATTATAGCATCATCTTGGATTCTCATTTTATAGACAAGCCACAAAGTCATATTTGATAATTGGGCTGGGGCAAAGACATGGTAAGAGAAAACTGAAAGGGTTAATATGAAAAATATTTCCCAACAGAATATCCTTTCCCAGATCTAGCTTCTTATGCTAAGAATCCTGACTGTTTAAAGAATGCCCATCTAGAACCTGGACCACATTCTCCTCGGGTCACATATGCATACAACTTCCTCCAAATCAGACCTCTAAGCACTATCTGTTAAGGAATTTGATGTGTATAGGTCAGATCTCACCAAAAACCTATCTGACAATAGCTTTATGAAAACATTGCAAAAGGTTGCTTTTGGCATGGGCTAGAAATTGAAGCTATCCTAGAAAAGATGGGGGGCCAGTTAGACTTCAATAGCTCACACACCCACCCCCACACACACACACCCCACACACACCCCCCCCCCCCACACACACACAACCTTTCTGAATTGTACTTTTGTGCACTGCTTTAGCTAGGACTATGAGTGCACAATTTAGTGTGGAGTTTATGAGTTCATATTTTATAATTAACGTTGCCAACAGGGGAGTTTGATTAATGCCGAGCAGTGGATTTTGAGCAACGCTCCATACAAATTGCCAAATTTAGCAATAAAATAAATTGGTTATGTGAACATAATTAGTAGGATGACTGCTTAAAATTCTAAGCTGAATGTGAATAATTCCGAATCATCTGAGCCACAAATCCATTATTTGTAAAGGGGGGAGGGGGACAGAGAGGGAGAGACCGACCAAGTACCCAAGTATGGCATCTGTATTTTATTTCACCCTAGCCCGCTGTTCTTTCACCACCAAGCTGAATATAATGAAACTTCTGAACTGGGCTATGAAAATATTTTTGAGTAACACAGAAGGCACACAGGGGGGAAAAAAGGACTGTAATAAAGATAAGAAATGCTAAACTGTGAATTTTCATTGCAAATGTAAAATCTATAAACAAATTTCAACAAACACAGCATTACGTTTTTCAGATGTGCTGAACATAAAACTCCAGCCCACAGTCACATGGGGACGCTCTTACGGTACCTTATTGTCCCCCTGTATTTCTCCAAGTCTCTGCTGAAGCTCTTTAATTTCTTCTCCCAGATGTTTATTTCGGTCCCGAGAATCACTCAAGAGTTGTGCAAGATTAGCCTGGAAGTATCAGCGCATTATGAAACACAATTGGAAATAAAGGAGTCAGTAAGCTCAAGGATTTGTTATTTTTATGGACGTGGGTATCAAAAAACAGCAGAACCATACAAACAACATTAAAACAAATGCATCCAGGAAGACCCTGAGGTACAGCAGCTGGGCAAAAAACACCACTAACGTGTAGACAGAAAAGAACACGGAGCTGTGGAGCCCTTCTCTTTTAACCAATGAATAATATGGAATAAATGGGAAAATAATATTCATTTAATAAAAGGATTCAACATTAAAGGATCTTAGAAGTTGAATGAGAAGGAAGAAATTTAGTACTGGTTTTGGGGCCAGGGTGTTTGGAAGTCCCCCTCCCCAATCTAATAATATTTTAGATATTATTTATTATTTTTTTAAATAACAGTTCTATTATTATTTCAACATGCATCTTGACACAGATCTATTTTTTTTAGTACTGCAGATCATGACATTTTCAGCACAATTCTAGTGGCGAGTGTTGGAATTACAAGCATGATAAGATGAAGGGTCCTTCCAAAAGCTGACGTGTATGCCAGGGTTCTTACCAGCTCATTCTGTGGTTGGTCGGCTTGCCTCTTGTTTTCCTTATTCTCACTCCCTCTTCACCCCGTGGCTAGAATAATCTTCCTCAAACACTGGCTTCATTATACCACTCCTGCCTCAAGAGCCTACAATGGCTCCCTATTGTTAGCAGATCAAATCTAAATGGTTCAGGCTAGCATTCAAGGCCCCAGGAATCTGTGCTTGTCACTGTGTTGCTGAATGCTTTTAGCAATGATTTGGATAATGGCTATTTTTACCAATATAACTGGATCATTACTCCTACTCTTTCTCAAGGTTAGATGCTCTTTTCATAATACTGCCACATGCTTATAGCTTGATAGTCCCCCTAGGATTACAAGATAATAGATCTGGAGTTAGCAGGAACTTTATACGTCCAGGAGTTCTTCACTTGGGGGTCCATAGACCCATGAAGTCCGTGAATAGATGTCAGGGGCTCCATGAGCTTGGATGGGAAAGAAATACATCTTTATCTTCACTAATCTCTAACTCAAATTTAGCATTTCCTTCAATTATTTAAAAGCATTATTCAGAAAAGGGATCAATTACACACACACACACACACATTAGTGAGAGGCTGAGTCAGAATGTAAACCCAGGTTTTCCCATCTCAATCCAGTGCTCTTTCCATTATATCCCCCTTACTGTGTTCATTCATTCTGCCAGTCCTGATTAGAATTTCCACCTCCTCTCCACCAGCCAATACTCAATACTCCCTTAAAGCCCCAGCTCAAGGTTCTTTTCTGAAAAACCTTCTCTTGCTGCTTTATGCACTATACAATTTTGCATTTTCATAATCGTAACTTGTCTCTATTCTTTAATCATTCCTTGTGTCTGTCTGCTCTCCCTAAGGAGACTATCAGTTCCTTGAGAATAGAAACCATAGCATTCTTCCTTAACACCCCTTCACAACGTCTAGTCCTGCACTGTGTATGCCCATAAGAAGGTGAGTGAATGAATGAATGATTAGGTAGGCCAGAATACCTAAAATGGAACCAGTCGGCCCAGGTTCCACTCTTAAGAAGCTCTATTTCAAAAGCTTTCCCCTGACAAATACTCATGCCAGACACTAAGAATACCACCCTTCTGAGGAGAGAACAAAGACAAGAGGCCAAGATTGAAACTAATGGTCACAGGTCTCAGGAGGGACCTGGAATAGTAAGTGGCGACATTTAAAGTCTGAATACAGAGGGATAATAATGCCTGTGTCCTACCTATTTGTGAAGATTACTTGCTCAATGAACAGAGCACTATTGAGTTCTTTGGAATACAAAGTATTTTTAAAGGGCAGACAGAAATTGCCATCCACTTTTTATGTATAATATTTTCAATTAACTATTATTAAATAGGATCTCATTTTTCAGTCTCATTTTAGCAGAGGGTTATGATACTAATAACTAGACTCAAATCATTTTGGTGAGTCTCATGAGGTAAAGAAAAAAATGGTGGGGGCATGAGGAGGGTTAACTCTCACTTTGCAGGTGGAAAAATAAGGAACAGAGGAGACAAGATGACCAATTGACTGTTTCAAGAGTTGCTTCAAAAGGTGCTGTGCACTTTGCCTGAAAGACAATCGAGCTAATAATTCTGAACACAAAGTTGACGGTAACTATTAAATTTGAAGACTCCTACAGTCCCTTTAGTTTAAGGCTGAATGCCTTTGGGCCCTGGTCATCTTCTCTTTCCATGCTTTCGATGTTCTTTTCTGTTGATCAAACTTAAAGGAGAAAAAACAAAGCTACAGTAACAGCCTCCAATCCTAGATGCTACCTCTACCTCCAAGGTCTACCTGGACTCCCAATGACCTTGACTCAGCATTCAGCAGTGCTCATTACCTCTCTCCTAGACTATTATAATAGGTTCCTAATTGATGCTCCAGTCTCTAATTTCTCCTTACTCCAATTCATACTTTATATAGCTTCCAAAGTCATCATTCTAAAGCAGTTTTGAACATAACACTCCTCTACTCAAAAATCTCTCAGTGGCTGCCCAGTGTTTATAGGATAAAATAGAAACTGTTCAATCTGGAATTTAGGGTCTTCCACAACCAGGCTTCCAACTTCCCTTTCCAATTTTATCTAATATTATTCCCACTTATGGACCTTATGTTCTGGGTAATCTGGTCTACTCACTGTCCCTGCTTATTTGCATGTGCCACTTTTATACCTGATAGGCCTTTTTTCCTCATCTGTATCTGTTACCATCTTTCTCTTCCTTTAAGGCCCAGCTTAGGCATCATCTCCTGCCAATCTAGAAGTAATTTTTCCCTTCTAGTGTACTTTGTATGGGTCCCTCTTTTTGGCTGACCCATTCTCAATCTTGTGCTTTACTGATTTATTTACATGTCAAAATCCTCTCCCTATCCCCATTAGAGTGTAAGTTCCTTCAGGACAAGGCCTGAGTTATGTATCTAACCTCTAGTACCAACTATGTTTCCCATACAGAAATTGTGTTGAAGTGATATCTATTGAAAAATCAATGGTGGATAGCCACACATTGACTGGACATTTGTATGACTACCTGGGGAAATAAACATTTAATACTATAACATACCATTCATTATAGAGGGTTGGATTATCCACATTCCTTCACTTTATGCTATTCTACTACTCATCAACAACATCTTGTCACCCCCTTGCCAATCTGCCCACCCAAAACAACATGGAAGTGTTCTTAAAAGAGTCAGAAAATAGAGGCGGCTAGGTGGCACAGTGAATAGAGCACTGGCCCTCAAGGCAGGAGGACCTGAGTTCAAATCTGTCCTCAGACATCTAACACAAAAAAACTAGCCATGTGACCTTGGGCAAGTCACTTAACCCCAACTGCCCTCCAAAAAAAAAATTTAAAAAAGAAGAGTGTCAGAAAATAGAGGCGGAGTCTGAAATGAAATTAGGAGATTACTTATCAAGGTTTTTACTTTAACCTCATTCCTCCTCTCTCTCCCAGTCCTCAGCCTCCTTGGGCACAATTATCAGGAGTCCAGTGTATATGCCTTTCCCCCAAAGAACTCCCAAACATTTTCTTGACATTATCTCACTGATCCTCATACTATTCCTGGGAGGCAAAGAAGCAGCACGTATAATCCCTATTTAACAGATGGAGAAACAGGCAAAGAGATGAAGTGATTTACCCAGAGGTGAGACTAGGAACAGAGGCCCAATCTGTGCCGGCTGGGCTCACGCCTGGGCCAGGAACAGGCTGCAGCGGCCCCTGAGCAAAAGGGATTTGCCACCTGCAACAAAGCCTAGAGAATCTCAGCATCACCATCTTGAGGAGATGCTGCAAAATTCACCTTCTTTGCCAGAGTCTTCCCCTAAATCCTAAAAGGAAAGACGTGGAACGCTGCTTTCATGTTAGACCTTCCCAGGCTTTTTTTACCTTCTGATCAGGGATGGCCAAAGCATTGAGGAGACACAGCAGAATCTCTCATTTTCCCTTACCAAGGTAATTGGCAATAACTTAATCAGACTGTCTGGGTATTTAAATACAACTGGTAAAGGCACCATGTAAAAGCATCAAGAGATGACTGGTGATATATGAAACACAAGTCAAAGTTGGGAGAGAGGTAGAGACCTGGTAATGTGATTGTCGACTATTATCTACTCTGAATGCTAGCTGAAAAGGAATCCATTAAAATAAAGTCTAATGGCAAAAACACCGGTCAATTAAAATCACACAACAATCTGTTCAAGAAGTTCATGAATAAGTCTATTTCAACTTTAAAACTTACCCATGGGGGAGGGGGGGTTTGGAGGGGGAACTTTCAAGCAGATAAATTTAGGATTTCCTAGCAATGTGAAGCAGTGAGTGGAAAGCACACAGGATTCAGAGCTAGGGAATGTGGGTTAAATCCCCACTCTGCCATTTCTTCCTTCCTTACTGGGTAAGTCTCTCTCTGAGCCTCAGTCTTCTCATCCGTAAAATGAAGTGATTATCTTAGATGACCTTTAAGGTCCCTTCCAGATCTAAGGATGATCCTGTAAGCCTACTAATAATCAACAAGGTCAGTTGTTTGTCAAAATAAAGTCCCTTCCTCTCCATTCCTTCCACCTCCTTGACTCCAAAGCAACAACTGGAAACTGGAAAATAAGCATTCTGATGGGGCGCTTAATTCCTTGACATACACCTCAGGGGGAAAAAAAGTAGCACATTTCAAAGTGCTGAAAATAGAGGAGAAAAGTTCACACAATTCTTTTGACCAAAAATAACAACCATGACTCACACACATCCACTATAATAATCTATCACGCTCACACGCAGAGCCTGCTTATAATTTATCAGCTATGCTGAGCACTTTGTCTCCGTGTTATTGAGAAGGTCTCTGTGACCATCAGTCCAAAATAGCAGCGTTCTGTAAAAGAAATGTCAGGAAATAACGGGCAGACCGGCTACCGCTGGGAGGGATTTCATGGGGAAAGGAGACAAAACCAAGAGATTAATTCCTCTAAATCTCTGGGGGAGTGGGTAGCACAAACATCCTATCAGGAAAAGGTGGGGGGCTTTTAAAAGCCTCTTTAAAATATT
Organism: Petaurus breviceps papuanus; assembly: GCF_028583685.1. Lineage (NCBI taxonomy): Eukaryota > Metazoa > Chordata > Mammalia > Diprotodontia > Petauridae > Petaurus > Petaurus breviceps. The sequence goes on along the minus strand of NW_027185698.1, from coordinate 17,232,638 downwards.
CAGATCCAGGATCGACATTAAGATTTGACATTTTAGCCCCAATAGTAGTAGAATATTGACAGACAAAAAGAAAAAAGAAAACTCTCATAATAAGTTTTTTTTTTCTTTTACCACTAGAGTCAGACAGGAGATGGGGAAATGAGTAATAATAAAAGCTAACATTTACATAGTACTTGCTATATGCTAAGTGCTTTAAAACTATTATTTTGTCTGATCATCTAAACAACCCAGGAGGTAGGTACTACTACTATCTGCATTTTATAGATGAGGAAACAGACAAACAGGGGCAAATGACTTGCCCAGGTTCACAAAGTTAGTATATGTCTGAAGCCAAATTTGAACTCAGGTCTTTCTGACTCCAGGACTGCTGCTGTGGCAGGAAGAAAGCCTTGGTGAAAATATGGCCTGGGGACCCTCACAGTAGAGAGGAAAAAATCTTATGATATGGTAGAAAGAACCCTGGAACTGCAGCCAGGAAAAGAACTCAGGTTCTGATACTCCTAGCTGCATACTCACAGATAAATTATACGACCTCTCTTAACCTCAGTTTCCTTATCAATAAAATTGGTAAAATAATCTTGTAGTCCTTGCTTCTTAGGGTTGTTGATGAAGATCAAATGAGATTTTATCTATATTCATATACATGTAAATATATATCTGTAGAAATCTTAAATCTATATAACATACATATACATCTGTAAAAATCTTAAAATCTGTATAACACATCTATAAAAATCTTAAAATCTATTTAAATATATATCTCTACAATATCTTAAAATACTACATAAATATCATCTATTATTCTGATCTTCCCTCACAAGGAGGAGATTCATCAGACACCTGCCACTTTTTTGTCACTCAGTGTCACTCGGCTGTAATTACAAGATCTCCCTCTTCCAAACCAGTCCACAGAGTGAAAACTGTTTTGTTCATGGGCATTTTCTCCAACGACTGGGTCTGTGAGTTCTGGCAATGGTTGTGAAGGTATCACCACGGCATGGAAAGAACAGTTCAGATCACTCTGCCAAGTTCTCCCAAAAGCTGTCAATAAGGAGGCTGATGAGTGCCAGTCACAGTGGGTGGCAGGTGTCCTCCTACCTTGGCGGTAACACCTTTCAAAATTCTATTGGGTCTATGCTCCAGAACTCTGTTTCCTAATATTCTGTGACAGACTCTGTGAAACTAATTTTAAAATAATTTTCATGAAAGATGCTATCAAAACAACAACAACAAACAAGTGAAACCTCAAACAAATGAAACTTGTTCACTGAGTGTTTCCTAAACACTAAAGGAGTTTTACAAATGATACATTATGAAGGATGATAATCATTCTGTGCTACTGATTTAAGTTACACAGATATCAATATCATTTCCGTAGAGATTTCTGGACACCTGTCTATCATGAGAACAATTGCCCCCCTCAATTTTATTTTTTAGAAAAATCTCATTTTATCTGTGAGGTAGGTTCTATTGTTATCTCCATTTTACAATTAAGAAAACTAAGATAAAACAGAAGTTAAGTGACTTGCCCAAAGTTGCCTAGCTAATAAGTCTCTGAGGAAGGTTTGAGCTCACAACTTTCCAACTCCAAGTACAATGTTCTTTCCATTAAGCCATTTATGTGCTTACTAGTTCTAATTTCCTTACTTTCTTCAGTAATGCTTAGCAGCTCTGAAGGAGTGAAAAAATAAATGATGATTTTTAAAACTTATGAGGATTCATGAGCTAGGGAAATTGCAAAGTCATGATATAAAGGGTTCTTGGATGTAAACTGACGATATCAAAAATAGGTATGGAGACATGCAGACAAATTGAACTAGGGGAACAAGAATTGTTTAAGGATATGATCCTACCAATAGAATGATGAAGGTTTTAGAACTTGCGAAAAACTTAAACATCTTCCAAACCCCACCACCACATGCTTTCTTTTTTTCTCCCAAATGCTTTATTAACTTCTGATTTACATCATTCATTTCTGCAAGATTTGGGGTTACAAATTTTCTTCCCATTTTTCCCCTACTCACTGCCCCAAAACAGCAGTCCCACAGGATGTCCCCTCCTCCAATCTGCTCTCTTCCATATTTTCTCCCATACCCCTTTCGACTTTTCCAGTGGATCTGTATGCCCCAGTGCCCGTATATCTTATTTCCCAATTACATGTAAAATAGTATTAACAATAGTATATCTACATATATATATATATATATTTAAACATTTGATTTTAAAACTTTGAATTCCAGATTCATTTCCTTCCTCCCTTGTCACCCACTCTTACTGGGAAGATAAGCAGTTCAGTATAGGTTGTACATGTGTGGCTAATGCAAAACAATAACATAGTAGATATATTGTAAAAGACTGACTATATTTCCCTCCCTCCTATCCCACCTCCCACTTGTTCTATTCTCTACTTTGATTCCATCCTTTTTCAAAAGTGGATGCTTCCAACTTCCCTCCCCACCCCAGCCTGCCCTCCCTTCTATCATCCCCCCTCTCATCCCCTTCCCCTCTACCCTCCTGTAGGGTGAGATACCCTATTTAGTGTGTATTTCATTCCCTCCCTGAGCTAAATTCAATGGGAATAAGGTTGACCCATTCCCTTTTGCCTTCCTATTCTTCCCCTCCATTGTGACCATTTTCCCTTGCCTCTTCTATATGAGATAGTTTACCCCATTCTGTCTCTCCCCATCTCCTCTCATTATATTCCCCTCTTACCTCTTAATTTCACCTTTTAAGTATCATCCCTTCCTTTTAAATTGGTCCTGTGCCCTCTATCTATGTATACCTGTAAACATATGCCCATAAACCCTCATATATAGACATATATATATATATATATATATATATATATATTGCCTTCAACTACTGAGAAAGGTTTCATAAGTTACAATTATTGTTTTTCTATGTAGGAATGTTAATAGTTCAACTTTGATAAGTTCCTTATGATTGCTTTTCCCTGTTTACCTTCTCATGCTTCTCTTGCATCTTATATCTGAATGTCAAATTTTCTATTCAACTCTGGTTTTTTCAACAAGAATGTTTGAAAGTCCTCTATTCCACTGAATGACCATATTTTCCCCTGAAACATGATACTTAGTTTTGCTGGGTAGGTGACTCTTTGTTTTAATTCCAGCTCCTTTGACCTCTGGAATATCATATTCCAAGCCCTTCGATTCCTCAGTATAGAAGCTGCCAGATCCTGGATTATCCTGATTGTGTTTCCACAATATTCAAATTGTTTCTTCTTGGCTGCTTGTAATATTCTCTCCTTAATCTGGGAATTCCAGAACCTGGCTATAATATTCCTAGGAGTTTTCTTTTGGGGATCTTTTTTAGGAGGTGATCAGTGGATTCTTTCGACTTCTATTTTGCCCTCTGGTTCTTTGAGAACTTCCTGGAGGATAATTTCTAGGTTCTTACTTTGATCGTGGCTTTCAGGTAGTCCAATAATTTTTCAATGATCTCTCCTGGATCTATTTTCCAGGTCAGTGGTTTTTCCCATGAGATATTTCACATTGCCTTCTATTCTTTCATTTGCTTGGATCTGTTTAACAGCATTTTGATTTCTCATAAAGTCATTAGTTTCCATTTGCTCCAATCTAATTCTGAAGCAATGATCCTCCTCAGTGAGCTTTTGAGATTCTTTTTCCATCTGGCAAATTTGGCTTTTTAAGGTATTCTTGTCCTCATTGCCTTTTTGAGCCTCTTTTGCCATTTGAGTTAGTCTATTTTTTAAACTGCGATTTTCCTCAGTCAGGCTGTTGACTCTCATTTTGTAATTTTCTTGCATCGGTCTCATTTCTCTTCCCAATTTTTCCTCCACTTCTCTCATCTGCTTCTTAAGGTCCTCTATGGCCTGTAACCTTGTATTTTCCTTTGAAGCTTTTGGTGCAGGAGTTCTGACTTCACTGTCTTCTTCCTGTTCCATGCTTTCCTCCTTTTTGTCCCCAAAATAGGAGTCTAATGTTGGTATCTTCTGTCTGCTTTGTTTCCTTTGCCTGGTCATATCGCCTCTCAGTCATTTGACCCCTGGGCTTTTTGCCACAGTAGGACTCTGCCACCAGACAGGGAAGCTTTCGTCCCAGTCGCTGGGGTTTTCTCAGCTGCCAGAGGTGTTAGATGGGTGCCCTCTCTGAGGCCTCCACATGCTCTGGCAAGCTGGACACACACCCCAGGACCTCCACCCTAGACTGCAATCCAGATCCAAGCAGGTTAAAGCAAGAGCAATTACCCCTCAGACTGGTGCTTGGTCCCCCTACACTGCAGGTCAGGAGCTGAAGCTGCCATGTGGCACTGGCTGGCTGTGCCGGCATCTCAGCAGCTTCTCACCCCAGGGTCAAAAGCCATGCACTCCCACTTACTGGGTCCCAAAGTCCAGACTGCACTGACCTCTCACTTTGTCCTTTGCATCTATGTCTTGATAAATCTGGAAACGGCCACAGCTGCTGATGATCTGGACTCCCTCCGGCCAGCAGCTGGTCAGGCCTGCCCTGGGGCTAAAGCCTTGGCGTGGAGCTGGGCTCGGCTCCCAGAGTGCTGGGCTGGACGATTCCTGCTGGCCTGCCAGGCTATCCTCAGCTGGAGGTTAGCTTCTCTGTGTCATTTTGTGGGTTCTTCCCCCCGCCCCAATTTTAAGTTAGAAAAAAATACACTACAAAATAACACTTCTCTCCCTGACATAAAAAAGAAAATGTATTGTGTGTATATTTATATGGCAGTTAAGGGAGGGAAGATTGGTGAGAAAGGACATGAAAAGATGAAAAGAGCCAGAACTAGGGTAAGGCAGTCAGAGTTTGTCCTAGGGTGCTAAAATTTAGAGGGGGACAACAACACTCACACTGCTTCAGCAGGTATAAACAACAGATCCTAGGAGCCAGTTGATATCCATAATAAACTAAAATAACAAGCCATTCCTCCTCTATCCTCCCCAACCCTCTAAAACCTGTTCTGCTCTGAAAGTAAGAATGATAAAAGGAAATTTCACAATAATTTAGTGGAACTGATGTAGGGAACTTAGACCAAGAATAAAAAGACTACTGTTCTCATCTCAGTCATGTCAGTTGACAATGATTTTCAGTCTCCATTGACCTGACCAGAATTCAAAACAATGACTAGGAGGTGAAAGGCTCAGTGTCCCAGGAAGAATCCCTCAAGTCTTCCAGAATCCTTATGCTTTATTACTTTTTACATTATTTCAGAAATCTAGCTATTGAAAAAGTGCTTCTGCTTTCCACAACTGTTAAAAAAAGATGGCTACCAACATAGCCCATGTAGGCAACCCCTCAATTTGAGTGCAGGTAAATCAGGACAGGACTCATAGGGGAAAGAGACAAACTCTCAAGCAAGCTAGATCACCTGAAGAAGAGGTAATCAAAGAGAAAGCCCATTAACAACTATAAAATCAAATGTGGAAAATAGTGCTGAATTGCATATTTATTTAAAAAAAGTTGTTCTGGGCTCTTTAAATTCACACTTTCAATCAAGAAAAGAGCTAGATTAAGCTAGAATGGGGTGGGGGGAGGGAATGTTTGATGAAACATCAAGTATACTTGATGGAGAGGTGTGATTGATAGCAAATTTAATTGCAATTTCTCCTCCACTGCTTTTTTGTATGGAACTGGCAGTGCCTGTTCTAATAGTAATATAGAAAAACTTGCTTTGCTTAGCAAAGACCCCCTATTCCCAGGCACTGCCAGCAGATGACCTCTGCCACTGGGGCAGGCTCATTTCTTTATTTTTAACATTGAAGCTTATTTATTTATTGTTGCACATGCACCAGAAACTTACTCTACCATGCCCATAGATACAGGTGTACAAATTAACGGGTGGTACGTTTGCTCTATTTAAATGGTGTCTTAATAAGATGCTCATTGAAGAACCTTCTCCTCACCGGTACCACCGCTAACCACGTTGTGACTGTTGCTGTCTGTCCTTCGTTCTCAAAGAGAATCATGACATCTGGAAGGTGATGCCATCTTTTGCAGGTGAACTGGATTTAAGTGAGAGAGGGGCTGTGCAAAGTCACCAGCCTCACTTTCTCCTCTGGAGCCATTGGGGTTCAGTGGCAAGATATAGATAAGGGCGACTGGAGATGGCCCTGGATGCAGTGGGCGAACTTGGCCTTTTTAAGCTAAGGTCTTTAACAGGAATCAGTTTGACTGAGGCAACACCCATTCAGTGATTAAGTCTAGCTAAGAAATAAGGCTAAAAGGGGCCTCTTTTATTTAGTTAAAAAAAAATCAGTCTGTGAGAGTTTCTGGCCCAAACAGAAACAATTGTTATTTACATTCACTCTGAGCAATCAGGGCTCAAACAAAGACCCATGGGCTTGAACTGGGACATACTGTTGGCCATTCAATGAGACTAGGTGTAAGGCATGGTTCTTAAGAAAGGAAATCTAGCCTGTAAACCCCAAGGTATCTTGCCATTCTGGGAGGAAGAAGGCAACCAGACAGAGAAGTCTCAGGGGTTGAGGGTACTTCCAATGTGAGAAGTAGTTCCAGGTTGGAGTGAATTTACATGAGTTTATGGCATGGTAGAGAAAGTCCTCAAAAGATAAATCAAGAGTTTGTCCTGGAGAGGAATGAAGGGATATTTGGACTGATCATCCAACTTAAAGTGAGGGTTCTGAGAGGAACCAGCTGATCAGAGGGAGAAGCTGCTGGAGTGAATGGAACTTTTGTTATTATAAGAAGGAAAGACAAATTGTGGTGGGGTGGGAAGATGTGTGGATTTGGAGCCCTAGAACCTGGGTTCAGACACTGAGTCTGACACTTACAACTTGTGTAACGGTGAGCAAGTCACTTTATCTCCCTGGGACTCATACCCTTCATCTATAAAATAAAGGGAGCAGGTTACATAATTCCTTGATTTCATCATGGCATAGTAGATAGAATGCAGGATTTGGATTCAGGAAAGTTTAGTACTAAATCCTTACCAGCTAAGTGCCCATGGATGAGTCACTTCTGAATTTTTATTCATAGGACCATAGTTTTCTTTTTTTTTTCCTCTGAGACTCAGTTTCCTCACCTACAAAATGGGGATAAGAATCCCTGCAGTACCTACTTTATAAGATTGTTGTGAGGATCAAAGGCATCATTATATGTGTAGCACCTTTCGAATTTTAAAATGGTATAACAAGGCTGTTGTTGTTGATGTTGTTATTATTAATGATAATATTGTCATTCTGAGGTTCTTTTCAGCTCTAAATCTATGATAGGGCATGGAAGTTGTACCCATTCTAGGCCTTGGAATTGAATAATTCCTTCAAGGCTAGCCATGAGCAAAACTGTGACATTAGATTGAAGCTTATTTTCCCAGGTTTACTAACTCCTCTACCCCACCCCCACCCCCCCCAATTCCCCCAACCCCCCAATTCTAGCTATTCCCCTTCAGAGGCATATACCCTGTACTCAATTCCGAAGGAATATGATAGTCCACAGAATGCAATACCTGATAAGCCTTAACAAAGGGTTACTCCTCTCAAGGGTAGTTATATTTTATAGGGAACTAAGAAGTCAAAGTCTTCTAGACCGAAAAGAATGAACCTCTCATTGTAGAATTCAATCAAAGACAGCCAATATCATTCACATCATTTATATAGTATTTCATCGTTTGCAAAGTATTGTTTTCCTTCAAGACATTCCTGTGAGGAAGGTAGTATAAGTATGATTACCTCCACTTTACAGATGTGGAAACTGAGGTTCAAACAGATGAAGTGACTCAATTAGGATCACACAGCTACAAAATGTTAGAGCCAATTATTTTATTTTATATATATATAATATATTTATGTTATATATAATTGATATATAATATATATTATTATATAATATATTAATTTATTATATACTATATCAATATATCATCTATTTATTTTATTAGATATGTTATATATAATGTGAAATATTATCTATTTTAGTCTTCCAAGACCAGTGCTTTTAACACCCCAGAAAGCTGTCTATTGCATTAAAGGACATACGTTAAAATCACATCTTTGTCTAACTTTGACCCTGAGCATACAGCTTAACGGTTGATGTAAATGTCTGTCCTTTACTGTTGTCTAGTTATTTCATGTCCACTAATTCATTGTTTCCCCTGCAATAGAGTACAAGCTGTATCAGGGCAGAAACAGTATCTTGTGTCTTTAGGGATATTAAAGGCTATCTCGTCCAACCTAAAACTAAAAAAGGAATTTTCTCCATGATATCCTGGACAGACTGCAAGTAATGGGAACTCACTATTTTCTTAGGCAACACAAAAGAAAGAGAAGGAAAGAAAAGGAAAGGGAGAAAAGATGAAGGGAAGGGAGGAAGAGGAAAGATAAGGGAAGGGAAGGAAAAAAGAAGGGAAGGAAAAGGAAGAAGGAAAAGGGAAGTGAAGGGAATGGAAGAAGGAAAGAAGAAAAGCCATATCACAAAGAAGGGCAAGAAGGAACTGCCTAGAGCTTGACCAAACTATTCATAAATGCTCCAGCTGGCAGGACCCTAGGATTCCCCACCCCTCCCCCGTATTTCCCTGAGGTTAAGTTCAACTCCGGTGTGATTCTAATTATTTATGTTTTTATATGCCCCTATTCCTGGGGCCTTATCAGGACAAAATGTTCCCATGTGATTTCAGTTCAAAGTACTAGGAAAAGGAACATCAAAGCAATGAGTTGCTGGGAAGTTGTTTTGGGGTTTGAGCATCAAATTAGCACTCATAAACAGTCGCTATTATTCTGAAGCAGACACAGAAGTGAAATCATAAATGAAGTCTTTTCATGGCATAGGAATCAAGTCCTAGTTTGGACGAGCCCCCTAACTTCCCTGAAAATGAGTTTCCACCTATGTAAAGCAGAAATAAAATTGTGCTACTTGTCTAAAAGGGTTGTTTTGAGGAAAACTGTAAATGTCAAAGACCGACTGAAATGTGAGTTGGCATTATTCCTGAGGGAAAAGGTCTTCCTCCCCACCACAAACACACATACATACCTCAAATCAAAAAGGATTTAATCAGTTTTTTTTTTAATTTCTCTGTAGTTATTCTGATAGAAGTTCTCTGCTGGGCATTCAAGGACCTCCACAAACTGGTATCTTCCCTTTCCATCTTTTCTCATGTTCTTCTAAACTCTAACTTAAAGTTATATGGGAATATATTATGGAATTAGAATCATGTCCTATATTTCCCTCCCTCTAACTCCTTTTTTTCAAGTTGTTCCCTTTTCCTAAAATGCCCTCCCTTTTTATCTTTGCCTGTTAAATTCTACTGTGAGAGAAGCAAAGTCCTAAGGTCCTGACCTTCCAAAGCTAAGCTAGCTTTTCCTTAAAAGGTATTGAAACTGTCCTTGAGACTTAACAATCCAAAGGCCTGGATTGTTAACCGAGTTTCCTTTTGTCCTAGGTACAAAAAATCCCCACAAAAGCCCAGAGCACAAGGTGCCATCTGGTTCATCCCTCAGGCTTCTGGCCCGCTGACCATCATGGGCAGCATAGTCAGGAGGGCTGCCCCCAGATGAGTCAACATTGTATCCTTACTGAATCTCCTTTTCTTATTTCTAAATATCTTTTCCCTGATATGGCTAAGCAAATCTCCTTTTGTCAATTGTCAGATGTTCTAAGAATGTCTCATATTGCACCTACTTGCCCAGAACCTAAATTATTTCACCTACCTATTCACACTTTATTTTTTAACCAATTTTTTCCATTCATAAAAATGTATCTTATCTCCTTTCTACTTTAATACCACCCACTAAACAAACAACAACAAAATCATTGTAACAAATATCAATAACCAAGCAAAATAAATTCCAACGTCAGTCATTTCCAAAAAATAGATATGACTCATTCTGCACCTGCAATCCCCTGCCTCTCTATCATCACTGGTCCTCCAGAATCATTGTTGGTCATTGTATCGATTATAGTTCTTAAGTCTTTCAAAGTTGTTATTGTATAAATAATATGGTCATTATTATATAAATTGCTTTCCTGGTTCTACTCACTTTTCTCTGCATCAGTTCATACAAAACTCCCCAGGGTTCACTGAAACCACTCCTTTTATCATTTCTTATGGAACAATAGTATTCTATTGCATTCATATACCACAGTTTGCTCATCCATTCCCTAACTGATGGACACTCCCCCTTAGTTTCCAGTTCTTTGCCACCACAAAGAGCTGCTATAAATATTTTTGTACTTGGAGGACTTAGTCCTCTTTTTATTTTATCTCTTTACAGTATTAAGCCTAATAGAATTATCACTGGATCCAAATATAGGCACTTTTTAATGACTTTTTAACCTGTCTATCCTTTAAAGCCCAGCTTATCTTACCTCCTCCAGAAAGTCTTCCTTGATACCCAGAGCTGGTAATGAATTTCCCCCTCAGACCTTTAATAGTAATTTGTTCCAAAACTCTCGAATGCACTTTTTATGTAGTCTGCATTGTTTCTTGTCCTTCGTTCTCAGAGGACCATGACATCAAGAAGGTGAGGCCATGATTTGCAAGTGAATTGGATTTAAGTGAGGTAGGGCTATGCAAAGTCACCAGCTTCACTTCTCCTCTGGAGCCATTTGAGTCCAGTGGCAAGATACAGAACAACTGGAGATGGCCCTGTATGCAGTGGGAGACCTTGGCCTTTTTAGGTTAAAGTCTTTCCTAGGTCTCAGTTTGACTGGGGCAATAAACATTCAGTGACTGAGGTCAGGTAAGAAATGAGGCAAAGAATGGCCTCCCATTATTTCTGGAGTTAGTGTCTTATCCTCATCATAGAGGATGAGTTCTTTGAGGGAAGGGATCATGTTTTATCTAAACTTTGTATCTTCCCTAGTCCTAACTTGGCACAATACTTTGCACAGATTTGACACTTAACAAATGAATGCTACCATGTTTGAAGCATCTGAAGTAGGCTGGTTAGAGCAGGTCCTTTCATCTAGAAGAGGAAAGAAGATACTAAGAATCACCTAGAGTGAATGAAGAATATCTCTAAGTGTGGTCCCTGATGCCATAGGAATTATACCAACTCCCATGTCTAGTCTTATCAGATCTAATCATAATCGGCATATTCAAAGTTACTTGGGACTTAATGAAACTTGGGAATTATAGTAGATGGAATAATTTGCAAGAAGCTCCAGCTCCATTTATGCCTCAGTTTGGTATAAAACCATATAACCCCTAAAGGATGTGGGTCTCTCAGAACTGGTCTATTACCTGGAAAGGACCCAGTACTTGTAGTGAACTTCTTCAAACTAGGCCAAAGCAGGGACCCACGAGAGTAATGAGATGGGACACATGTCTTATGTTCTTTGTGTGTGAAGGGGCACTCAAACTGATGTCTGACATCACTGATGTAGATGTTCTCTAACAATATAGGATATATAATAACCCATAAATGAAAGTTCATCTATTTGAACTGTTGTCTATGTCTCCCCATCGGTTTGTCACAAACAATCCAATTAGTATGACAGGGGTCTTCTTTATTTTCTCCTGAAATTAGAATAGTAACAGTGGAATAGCCATGGGTGGGTTCTCCTTTGCCCTTACCACATGTCCAATTGGTTTGCATATTGTCAATAATCTTTATGGCTATATCAACTCAGAGAGAAGTGTTGCATCTGTTCCCTGAAATCCTGGACCTGACTAGAACAGCATCTCAGCTAAGAAACTAAAAGGAATATTTTCCCATGGCCTGGCTGCTGTAATCTAAAATGGAGTGTATGTGTGTGCGAGGAGGGGAAGGAGATCTTAAAGAACTGTATGGCTCCGTGCCAAAGGGCCTCATTCTGATCTCACAAGAACATTAATGGAAGATGATTTAAATTCCCTTTTGTCTCTTTTGGGGAAACGGCTTTTTTAGAAGAAAGAACTTTGTTCCTTCTAAGAGTCTTTTGGAGATCATCTGGTGGCATCTCACTATAGGTCCAAAAGAGTTCCATATCTAATCCCTGCAAATAGTTCCATCTGGAGAATGTATCAAGGGGAAAATTTTGTGCAAATATCCCTTGAGAAGCTATTAGGGAAAATTACTGTTGTCCTGATTTCTTCACAGGTCCTATAATGAATGATTCACCACTGAAAACTGAACTGGTTTAAAAGCATTTTAGCATACCCCTTCCCCCAAAACCTAGTCTATACTAATACTGGAACTAAAAAGAGGAGGGGAAAAACCTTTGGTGTGCTCTCAGAGGAGGGTGGGGAAAACAACACTTAAGCATTTGATACTCTGCGTGTGTGTGCATACGCATGTGTATTGTATTGTAGTTATTCATCTATGTCCATGTTATTTTCTCCCAGTAGTGCGTAAGCTCCCCCAGGAGTAATTTTCTTCTTTGTCTTTGCATTTCCAGTTCCTAGAACAATGCCCGTCACTCAGCAGGCATTTAATAAACACTTGTTGAATGGAATTGAATTGCATGCCATGGAGTATACTGTAGCAGAAAGACTACCGAAGTAGGAGTCAGGAGATCTGGGTTCTAGTCTAAGCTGTGCTATTAACTTGTTGAGTGACCATGGATAAGCCCCTTAACTACTCTGGACCTGAACAATAGAATCTGTCAAATGGAGATGATAACAATGCTTTCCCTGATTTCCTTGCATGGCTGTTTTCATATAATATATATGGGGGCTCTTTTAGAAGTATGAAGTTCAGATGGAAGGAGGGAATTTTATCACCATGTTTAAGAAGATCCTCTGTCATATGAAACTAAATTGAAAATAATCTACAGGAACCAGGAAGGACTTCTCTTTTGACATGAATAACACAGGATCATGTATCATCTTTTATTCTGAAACACACAGAGGAGGCTAATTTGCAGACAAAAAGGTCAATGTGATTTTCTATTTGACATCTTCCCCTTTCCCAGCACCACCATCCTGGGATTCTACATGGACATAACTATTAGCTATGCAGGTGAGGGCCTCAAGTTGCCTACCTGATTTCCTATTCTCATTTGTACAGTGTGTACATATGTGTTCTGCAGCTGGAGGGATAAATGCTCCACGTGGTGTTTTGGCTTTGTGATAATACAATCCATGAGACTTGAGGTCAAGGAGCATGTTTCTATCCTTGTATGGTTGATGAAAAAGTTGAGTGAATAATTTTGTCTCTTCCTTTTCACCTCCAGTCCCCTGCTGTACCTCCCACTCAAAACAGAAATAAATAAATAAAAATAGGGCTTGCTTCAAGCAAAATGATGAGTTTTATTATAGCAGGCAACTAGAAATTTAGTTCTGTATCAGTATATTTCCCCATACTATTTCACATATTATAGTAGCTCAGGTAAAAAGATCTTTGATTTAATAACAGGAAAAAAAAAACCACCTAATCTTCTAAAAAGGAATGAGAATATAGGTTATCTCTCTTTTTCTCTTCTTTGACAAATATTGTGGTCACTTTTTCAAACACTTGTCAAGCAGAAGCCTTCCAGAATAATTGTTTGTGGAGCATTAGAGTAAATTAGTAACCATCACAACAAAAAAACCCAAACATCACAAGGAGGGGAACTAAACACCAACTTCACAGCCATATGGTAGTATCTTACACAGCCATTCCATGCTTCTAGGGTCATAAAAATGCATCAGAAAAATCTGAGTGAAATTCACCAGATTCTCTTCGGGTAATGCAAATTTTTTATTATAAAGTCATGGAATGCAAACCCACCCAAAACTGTAAAACTGCTTCATGAATACTAACGAACTGTAAATATACTGAAACAGAGGAAAGACTAGTATTGAGAGTCACAGAAAACAACCCTAGCAATCTGAGATTAAGGATCCTAATGTTAAACAATTCATTCCCATCCACCCAGATAATTTTGCAGGGAAGTTCTAACTAATGTCTTGGCAAATCCCCCTGCACCTCAAACCAAATTATGAATGACATAAAGTAATCACACACACACAAAAGTGCTTCTTGGTGGGGAGGCTGGGGGTGGGGTGCAGGG
>NW_027185698.1:17205816-17218715 GCF_028583685.1 Petaurus breviceps papuanus | reverse complement strand
AGTTCAGGGGGAAAAAATTTTTATTTGGTCACCCTTTCTATGGTGTCATTAAGATTGCAAGCCTCTATAATGGTAATGGTAATTTGAAATTCTTCCCTGCCCCTTAATAAGCCTAAGGGAATTTGAAGACCTTCCCTGATTTGAAAATAAACTGTTCCCCCTACTAGGCTGAATGTAATCACATGGAGCCTGTGGTAGGAGGAGTTTGTTGAAGGGTAGAGCAGAGCCCACAAGAAGCTGGGAGTCAGAGCTAGACTAGACAGTTGGGAGGAGAGCACACTTCCCAGGGAGACAGATAGGCTTGTGAGTAAAATATTGGTCATAGGTTGGTTTATAGGAGGCTAAAGGATTCTGTGGCTCTCTGTGCTATTGTGGCTTATTAACTTCTTTGATACTATGATGGAATCAGCTTACTGGTTTTGGGATTTGGTTTTCTGGCATCTGAATAAATGTTTTGCTTCTGTCTTCTATATGGAGAACCTGTTACATTTTGCAATGAGCACTATGCAGGTATATTTATAGTGATCATGGGCACTGTGAATATTGCATTGGCACTACAGCCTCTAAAGGGTAGATCACATCTCTTAGTTTACACAAAGTGCTAAAGACAGTAATTAACAAAAGACTAATTGACGTGCTTTTTTTGTTGGGGAGTTTTTAAGTCATGTTTTCATGACTCCATTTGGGGTTTTCTTGGCAAAGACAGTGAAGTACTTTTCTATTTCTTTCTCCAGCTCATTTTATAGATGAGGAAACTAAGGCAGATGGGACTGAGTGATTTGCCCAGGGTCACACAGCTAGTAAGTATCTGAGGTCAGATTTGAACTCAGAAAGAGAAGTCTTCCTCATTTGAGGTCTGGCATTCTATCTACTGTGCCACCTGGCTGCCCTAATTAATGTATACACAGACAATTTTACAATTCTGGGTTAGATGGAAAGAATTTTAGAATTAGATCATGACCCAATCTAGTCACCAAAGCTGTGCAAAACATCAGAGAAAAAAATTCTATCCATTTATTTAACAATACCCTCACTCAGCCCCCACCCTCACTCCATACCAGGTACAGAGTTTTCCTCTCTCAGCTGTAATACTAGACTATAAAAGCAGCATCATTCAGCTCAACAGACATAGAAACAAATGAGAAAGTAAAAATACACATACATTTAAGTCTACCTCAAGTAAACGGTTTAAATAGGTCCCAAGAAACATTGTACTGGCCTTATAATCAGCTTGAATGGGAGGAAGAATCCTGAATTTGGAGTCAGAGGAATTGACTGGAATTCTGACTGTACCACTTGCTGCCTGTAAGTCATTTAACCTATTTGGGCCTGTTTCCAAATGAGGAACCCAAATCAGATCATTTCTAAGGTACCCTCGAAGATGACATCTGTGTGCCAGCCTCCTCAGGAAGAGAGCCAGGAACACTACTCTAAAGAGGTGGTCTCTAAACAGCACATTGTGGTTTTACTAGCAGCCTTGAAAACCTCACCCAGTCAGATCAGCTACTATGGTCACTTCCCAAAGTTTGTTTGTTTGTTTTTTTAATCATTCCCCTCATGGAGAGAAACCTAGGAAGAGGCAGGGCAGCATCTTCTCAACTATGTCACCACATACACACTTGCACAGGGACTCCAGTGTCAGAAGCTTTCCCACCTCAAAGACTTCCCATCCCAACCATCCCATACCTGACAGCCTCCCCCTGCCTTATCCTATTCCCCACCAAAGCTTTGAGGAAATGAAAAGTAACTTCCCCTCTACAAAAAAAGAATAAAGATAACCCCTTAGTCTCAAGAGCTGGTGTTCTATTAAGAGAAAAGCCAATAACTACCAACTTTGGTCCTGGAAATCAAGTCCAACCTTCAGAGCCATAAGCAGGAACTGTTGAACCTTCAATAAATACAATAAACCACACATGGAGCCAGGGACTAAAGCCCAACCTCAGCTGGGAGAGGGAGTAGGTAAAGAAAAAGATCCTGGGACCCAAGTGTGAAGCCTGCTGGAGAAGCCAAGCTAAGGGAAGACCTCAGCCTAGGCAAACAACTGATAGCTCCTGATTTTGCCAAATTACCCTCCCTAACTAGTTCTGTACTAAGCTCTGTAACTTCTACCCTACAGGAGGACACCCTTCTAAATTCAGCATCCTGAGGAAAAGTCCTGGGATCCCAGCCACAGTTACACATCTTCACAGGCAGACCAGCAGGAGGACACTACATATACTGTCAGATCTCAGCACCATATCAGTTGTTTGTGCTGGATTATTTTGTTGCTACCGGGGAAGATTCAATTCTTGGAGGGATTTGAGAGGAAGGTAGAAAAGGGTGGTATATCTGGAAATGACTGTAATATAAAAACAAGAGGCAGCAATACAATTTAATTAAAAAAAAGAATTAGTGTTCTTAGGAACTGATATGTTGAGATGGAACTAGGCAGAGAAACAGAAAAAAATCCTACCTGTTTCCTCCTTTCAGGTGGAATTGATGGGTCTCCATCCTACAAAGAAACAAAGTACATTTCACTTTTTAAAACACGTTAAAAAAAACTAATATATGTCAGTCAATATAGGAACAAAAAAACAGAACAAAGCCTACATTTGCTGAACTTCAAACCCAACCCAACTGTCCTTACCACCCCCTCACTGCCCACTAAACTATGTGAACTGAAATGAAGGTGCTTTTAAGATACCCAGAACTCCAGGAAATGGGTTCTAATTGGAACAAAACTTATAGAACTTTAAAAACTAATGAATAAGAGCTAAGCAAAAGAGTCAAAATATTCTCTGACTAAACTGATAGTCCCATTCATGGGGTCATAAGAATTTGGAATTTAAAATTATTTTAAAGACAACTTCCTCCTCATACCATAGATGAGGTGACTGAGGTCCCAGGAGGTAATGAGCATATAGTAATGGGAACGGGATCCATATAATAAAGGGCAGAGATGGAATTTGAATCTAGGGCTGCTCGTTCCAGATGTGTTTCTGACTCTGCAACATGCTATCTCATTCAGGTTGAGCCCTGATTTTAAATGAAAAAGAAAAAGAAAAGAAAAGCTTACCAGAAATTGGAAGGTGAGGGAGTACAATTTTTTTGTTTTAAGAACTAAAGTGGATGGAGAAGTCAGTACCATTCAAATGATTGTTTTAAAAGAAGGGACTCCTTCATCTTATGAGTGGCTGTGCCCCCTGACCTGGCCCCCACCATTAAATGGTGCTAAAGTCCAGATTTCAAGCGGACAAATTTTCCAGAGAAAATCTTTGCCAACAGGCTGCCTCCCTCTCTAAGACAATTCAATGACTACAGCACAGCTGGCAATTAATAGCAATACTGTTAGCAATATGTTAAAAAAATAAATAAATAAAACCCCAAGATTGCAACTATCACACAAAGAAAAGCAATCCATCTAACACTCCTCTGGCAAGCTCAATCTCCCAAAGACGCATCTTCACTTCAGTATGGCTTGGTTTGTCACCCAGGTGAATAGGCAATTTGCAAAGTAACTACGTACAATCAGTTCCCGGTATTTCTTTTTCAGAGACTGGTGCCGCTCCCGAAGCTGATTGGCCATGAGTTTGTACTGGTCTCTCTCCTGTTGACACGTATCCAACTCCTTGGAAAGGATCAATAAAGCTTCCTTTTTGCTTTCTAGTTTCCTTTTGCACACCAGGTACTGTAAAAGCAAACAAAACCAGATGACTTGCTGGGGACCTTTAGCAATACCAAAGAAACTTTTAACATTCTAGCAGAGTTATAACCAAGGTGGGGTAAGTGGAGCAGTGGCCCAGAGAGCCAGAAATTAGAAAGGCCCTGATCACCCTTTTAGTTCTTTGGCAGTTTAGAAATAAGGAAGGGTAGTATCAAGTTAGCAAAAATAATGTGAAGCTCCCATGTGGCTGTTTATTCCCTGGAGGGCCACACATCAAGCAAATCTCTCTCCATCCCAGCCTTGCCCTCTTCTATGTCTACCTAGCAATGGCCTGGTGATATTCTAGGGTGTCTACTGAACCTTGCCACTCCCCAAATGATCTGAAGGCACAGTTTTCATGCTGCTCACCCAAGGTGTAAAAATTAGTGACAGCTTTATATTCTGGGATCAATATTTTGTTAGCCAAAAAAAGAAAATTCAGTCTTAAGATGTATTAAAAGAGGCATGTTTTCCAAAACTGGAGAGGTGGTGGGTAGTATTGTTGTATTCTTCCCTGGCCAGACAACATAGAGTACTATGTAAATGCAATTTTTTAAAGAAAAATGTTAATAGATTAGAGAGCAGATTGAGGGTGACTAAGCTGCCTATGGAAATGGAAACCAAGTACCAACTCAAAGAACTGGGAAAATTCCAACCTAGATAAAATGGACAGGGAAAGTACCCTTTAGTAGAACTACCATTTAGTATCCGAAGGGTTGTCATATAGGCCTAGGATTAGACTAAAGCTATTTAGACTTGCCAGAAGACAGAACTAAGTAGATGCTACCAAGAGGAAAATTTTCAATGAGCGCTGTCCCGATGGAAAGGGCGGCCTGTAGATCAAAGGGATTCTCCTTAATTGGGGATCTTTAAATGGACCTGGATGGTCACTGGGGGATGGTCTCCTATTCTACTTTGGGTGGAGCCACAGCACTTCTGAGGTCCCTTCCAAATCTGAGGTTCTGGGATGTTGACTTTTACATTTCAAGGCTCTGTGATTTTATCAGTGTGACCACTCTCTCCACTCACAGTGATCATACCTTCTCCACACCTTCATCAATAGTCTCTGTGAGTTACTGTGGCCAAAAGATTTATCACCAGGTAGCCAATCTGGTGATGATTCGCTTCCTACTTAGTTACACTGGGTGTGATGTTCCTGCTACCAGGAAGGGGGAGGCTTTGGATCACCTGAGCTCAGGAGTTTTGAGCTACAGTGGGCTAAAACTGACTGAGTGTCTGCACTAAATCTGGAGCTAATATGGTGAGCCTTAGGGAGCAGAGGGCCACCAGGCTGGCTGGCTTTCCAGGGACCATTTGGTCTAGGTCAGAAAAATGAAGTAGATCAAAGCTTCTGTGCCAACAATAATAACAGCTAACATTTCTATGGTCCTTACGAGGTGCCAGGCACTGTGCTTTACAAATATTATCTCATTTGACCCATACTGCAACCCACTGGAGTGAGTGCTATCATTGTCCCCATTTTATAGATAAGAAAACTGAGGCTGAAAAAGGTTAGGCAACTTGACTAGGATCAAATAGCTAATGAGTAAAGAGATGGAATAGAATGGAAAAATGCTTACGATTTAGTGCTTACTATGGGCCAAGCACTGTTAGAGGACAACTAAAAAAACCAAAACTGAATGAGATCACAAAAGAATAATGATAATATGTATTTAGTACTTCTTCATAGTAATTTGGTATGAATAAATGCAGTTATAGCTTTTATATGTAGCATATATCTTAAAAGATTATATAGTCCAAGCCTCTTATTAAATGGAAGAGGGTAGTTAGATCTGAAGAGATATATGTTATTTGCCTAATGACAATTCAATTAAGTTCAATCAACACTTATTTTTGTTGTCGTTCCATCATTTCAGTCGGTTCCAACTTGTGGTGAACCCATTTAGGGTTTTCGTGGCAAAGATACTGGACAGGTTTGCCATTTCCTTCTCCAGCTCATTTTACAGATGAGGAAATGGAGGTAAACAGGATTAAGTGACTTGCTCAGGGTCACACAGCTAGTACATGTCTGAGGTCAAATTTGAACTCTGGTCTTCCCGACTCCAGGTCTGTTGCTCAATCCACTTTGCCACCTACCTGCCCCAACCCTTACTAAGTGACTGCTATATGCCAGGCCTTGTGCTAGGTGCTAGGGATACAAAAAGAGGCAAAAGACAATCCCTGCCCTCAAGGAGCTTAGGATCTAATGGTGGGGGGGGGGGACAATATGCAAACAAATACATACAAAGCAACCTATATACAGGATAAAGAGAAAATAATTAACAGAGGGAAGGTAGTAAATAGAGGAATTAATCTAGTCCTCAAACACAGGTACTCAACTCCAAATCCAAGACTCTTCCCATTACTGCATTATCTCATCTGACTGTCATCAGAACCCAGCAAATGGAAAATATGATTCCCATTTTACAAAAGCAGAAACTGAGGCTCACATTTAATGGCTCACTCATCTAGTAAATACCTGAAGTGGGTCTTGAATCCAGTTCTTTCAAATTCAAGTCCAGTGAATTCAAGTCCCCTACACAATAATCTCTTTCAAACCTCTAAAGGGGCAGATAGGTGGTATAATGGGTAGAGCACTGGCCCTGGAGTCTGGAGAACCTGAGTTAAAATCTGACTTTAGACAATTACTAGCTGTGTGACCCTGGGCAATTCACTTAACCCCAATTGCTTCAAAGGAAAAAAACAAAAACCACTACTGAGATACTAACCCAGATTATACCATACCATACCACCCAGGAGAATCACCTTCAAGTAGGCCAAGAAGAGCATAGCATTCTACAAGCATAGCTTTTCTCCTCTGCTTTTAACCAGCCAGCAACGACATTTGCAACATCTTCCATAATTCATATACACACACCCATAATACACAGATTCATTTTCATAAATCAGTTCTTTCAACTATACTCCAAATTCTCTGCAAATATTCTGGTACCCTTGACTAGATTTCTCACTTAGTGAAGCTAGGCAGATACCTCCTTGTCCTGTTTGATTTCCCCAGCTCCCTCCCATACATGTTCATCCCTGCTCCCACCCCACCTGACAGTTATCAGCCTCCACACCTGAAAGCGTGAGCCCGGATCATTCTTTAAGTTTATTGAATATATTGCATAGCTTGATGTTATTCACATATATGAAATGTGGCACTAAATACCTTTTGGATTTGCCCTGTAAAAGACCAAATTCTGAGCATTCATGAAAACAATTTATAGTTTCATTATACACTTTGACATGAATACTTTGTCATTACGGCCTTTCATACAAAGCCAGAGAGCACATCAGCACTTCCTGACCGTCCTGAGTCAATGCTGTTTTTATGGACAAAAAGCATTACTCAGAAAGAGCACTTGCTTGGAATTGACTTTGTTAAGTTCAATTTCAAATAAATGAAAGAGGAAAAAGGAGAGTTTTGTACATTAGCACAAGCTTCTTTTTCTAAAATAAAAAAAAAAGTAATTGCCTTACTTGAAAAACAAAGGGGCAGAAGAAACAATTGTGAGATGGATTTGAGCTCTAAGAGAGGACACTTCCACCTTGGAGAAATTTTATCCCTAGCAGTAATGAGGTTGGAATCCTGCCTTAAAATGTCCTGGATTCTGAGTCTTTGGCATCGTCTTTGTGCAGGCAAAATCGTCCTGTTTTTCTACTCAAGAGAAAAGTCTCCATCAGGTAAATATCACAAGAAAAGTGTTCAAAATGTAAACGTACATGTTCTAAAAAAACCACTGGGATTTCAAGAAGAAAAATATATGCATATATTATGTGCAGAAAATCTGCAGATATGCCCTATTGCCTCTGTTTCTTTTAATATTTATTATTATTATTATTATTATTTAAAATAAAGGCTGCCACAAGACCAGAATCTTTGTTCCTTAGAGCTTATCCATTCTTTACCCAAAGTCATAAAACCACACTGAGAAGGCTTATGACCTTTGATGGGGCTTGAATGAGGGGGACTGAGATGGTTAAATTTCAGAGGCTATGTTTAGATGCATGCCGCTGCCCTGTCAGATAAGAATAAAGGTTGTAGCATCCCCTATTTACAATGCCTGGCACAATGGAGGCTTTTAATAAATACTTGCTGATTGATTGATCATGATTTATGAGGAACTGAGAAAATTCAGATCAAACTGTCCTGTCATTAAGTACAGATATAAGCCTATTATGACGCCAAGGAATGGACTAACAAAAATGTCCTTTTACTGCAACTGCTAGAGATGGGGGTGTTGCAAAGAATAATCTTTACCACTTTCCCATCTTATTAAAAAAGCTGACAGTACCTGGACAAGGCTTTCAGGTAAACAACTTCGTTGATACAAGGATATCTCTGAGGTTCATTTCCCTTAGAGAATAGAGGCAGCATGGCTTAAAAGAAAGAACAATAGACTTGAGGTCAGGAGACCTGGGTTCAAATCCAAAATTGGATACTTCCTAACTGTGTGAACTTGGGAACTTAGAAATATGAGTTATGTTTAATAAATTAATAAATTAAGTCATGGTAGTTCTATTCATATATCCCATTATACCATGGAAGGGCTGCTGGATTTGAGAAAGTTAAGCTTGAGGAACACAGGTTCTGACAGATCCTTAAAATTTGAAAAAGTTTTGTGTACATATTATAGTATTCTTCCCTCCTCCAAGTAGAATATACCTTTATTGAGTACAAGGGTTATTTGCTTAGATAGCCCCATCACCTAGGCATGTCCCATTTCCCTTCCCACTAATAAGAAGAAATAAAGAGGATGGACGTAGTCACAAAAATCTTGCTTAGCAGCAAATAATTTGCTTGCATACAGTAGGTATTTAATAAATGCTTGTTGAATTGTCAAGTTGACTAGAGTGCATGTCCAGCAATGTACCATCTGCTGCTTGAAGACCAACCTAGCTAACTTTGAAGTTCATTACCAGGTTGTCCAAAGCCTGAAGAATTTTGGGTCACAGTAACTCACCAAGACCATCTGCAAAAGCAAATTGAAAGTGTGTGATCTACAATGGGGGAGGTGGCACCCAGCAAACAAAATCATGGACCTTTGAAGTGTTGAAATAAGAACAATAGCACAAACAATTCCTGCTGGTGCATTTAAGTCCAGAATGTCCTCTAAGGTCAGGAGGAACCAGGAAGATCCACGTGAGCAGAGCCCAAATCAGGAGCTGTCATGGATCTCATAGATTCATAGAGCTGGCAAGTATTGGAGTGATAACCTAGTAGGGCCTATCCACTCATTTTATACATGTAGAATCTGAGACCCAGGAAGGGAAAGGGATTTCCTCAAGCTAGATGGTAGCCCAACAGACAAGGACAAAGCGGGGGGGAAAGCTGTTAAAAAAAACAAACAACTCTCCATGTCTCCAATTGTGGGTTGTCAGGGTTTTACACCACAGAAAGATGTTTTAAAAGTAACAAACTATGGTTATATCCACTTTTTGCATTGAATGCTGCCAAGCAATCATGTACATTTCACAACCTAATAAAATAATGAGCAAGAAACTGGGTAGTGTGAAAGCCGGAGGAGAGGTATTCCTTTGTCTAAAACAATAGTAGACTTAATTTAAGCGAAAACGTCACATTTCCCTTCCTGTCAATAGTACCTAATTCCTTTCCTGCCAACAATAGTGTGTAAAAGGAAGTAAAACTGCCGCAGAAATCCCGGTTAGCAACAACTGCTCTGAGAAACCTAGATCTAATGCTGAATTTAAACAACATCGCCTTCCATGCTTTGGGGAATCCCTCCATGGTCTATGAGGACCAACTTATGACTAAAGGAACACAACCCAGAGTCTAATGAGAGTTTAATATCAGGTCAGCCATTCACTTCTTTGGAGTCCTTTGCTCAGCTGGTCAGCTGACCCTTAAAACCAGAAGGATAGCAAAGCAAGATGACCACTCCTGCTGAGGGGAACTCACATTTTTCCAGAGCACTACAAGCTTTACAAAGAATATTCCTCACAACAACCCTGGGAGTAGTGCAAATGTTGATCACTCATATTTTACAGAGGGGAAAACAGATCAAAAAGACTAAATGATACGGTCATTGAGTCTCTTGGTCATCTAGAAAGTAAAAGTAAGAGCAAGAATTTCTTTTATTTTTTCAATGAACAGTATTTTATTTTTTTCTCCAGTTGTATGTCAAGGACATTTTTAGAATCCACTTTAACAAGATTTTGAGTTCTAAATTTTTATCCCTTCCTCCCTCCCCTCTTCTGAAAATGGTAGGCAGTTTTTATATTCTTTATGCATCATGTATAATCATGTAAAATATTTCCATATTAGTCACAGTTGTGAGAGAAGAAACAGATCAAAAGAAAAAAAAACACGAGAAAGAAAAAGTACAAAAAATATGCTTTGATGTGCATTCAGCGTCCGTCAGTTCTTTATCTGGATATGGATAGCATTTTCCTTTATGAGTCCTTTGTCTTACAATCATTGTGTTCCTGAGAAGAACTGAGTCATTCCTAGTTGCTCATCACACAATGTTGCTGATACAGTGTACAATGTTTTCCTGGTTCTGCTCATTTCATTTTGCATCAGTTTGTACAAGTCTTTCAAGGTTTTTTCTGAAATCTGCCTGTTCATCATTTCTGATTGCACAATAGTATTCCATTACATTCATATGTAATACATATGAATACATACAGCTTGTCCTGCCATTCCCCAACTGATAAGCATCCCCTCAATTTCCAATATTTTGCCACTACAAAAAGGGCTGCTATAAATATTTTTGCACAGGTAGGTCCTTTCCCCTAAATTTTTATGATCTCTTTGGGATACAGACCTAGAAGTGGTGTGGTTGGGTCAAAGAGTATACATATTTTTATAGCCCTTTGGGCATTGTTCCAAATTGCTCTCCAGAATAGTTGGATCAGTTCACAACTCCACCAACAGTACGTTAGAGTTCCAATTTTTCCACATCTTCTCTAGCATTCAACATTTTTCTATTCTGTCATATTAGTCAATCTGCTAGGTGTGAGGTGATACCTCAGAGTCGTTTAAATTTGCATTTCAGTAGTCAAAAGTAATTTAGAACATTTCTTCGTATACCTATAAATAGCTTTGGTTCTTCATCTGAAAACTGCCTGTTCATCTTTTGACCATTTATCAGTTGGTGAATGGCATGTATTCTTTTAAATTTTACTTAGTCTTCTATATATCTGGGAATTGAGGCTTTTATCAGAGAACCGTGCTGTAAAGATTGTTTACCCGCTTTCTGTTTTCCATTTAACCTTCATTGCATTGGTTTTGCTTGTACAAAAGCTTTTTAACGTAACATAATCAAAATTATCTTTTTTACATTTTGTAATGCTCTTGTTTGGCCATGAATTCTCCCCTTCCCCAGAGATCTTACCTTTGTGTCTAGGTCATGCCAAAGGTCTTTCATATTTAACTTTTCTAATATCTATTTACCTCCTTAGTTTCTTTCTTGTTCAGAGCAAGAATTTCAACCCAGTTACCCAGTTCTCCTAACTCCTGAGGTCTGGTTCTTTCTACTGCCCAACCTCAATAGGAGTGAAGTATATTCGAAAAAAAAAATGGATTCACATGCAGGAGAAGTGGGTTCTAGTCCAGTCCTGCTTTACAAACATTTCATCCATCCAGTGGAAAGACTGTCCAATCTGGAGTCAGAATACTGGAGTTCAAAATGTAGTTCTGCCATTTACCTATCTCTGTGACACTGGGCTAAAGTTAACCTTTCCAGACATCAGTTCCTCTTCTGTAACTTGAGAAGTTTAGACTAGACAGCTTCTCAGGTCCCTTCCTGTTCTAAATCTCCTCTGATCCTATGATTATCTCATTTCAATCCTATGAGAGACAGTTATCACAATTATGGGCTGTCCCCTATGTCTTAGTGCAGTTATGAAACTATTAAAGCTTTAACAGCCACACTTAATAGCTCGCATTTGTAAGCTATTTAAAAGTTATTATGTGATATAAGCTTTTATAAGCTTAAAGCTGCACTAAGATTTTTAAGATACCCTGTATTATATCATGCCTATTTTACAGATGAGTTAATGAGATATTATTAGATATTTAAGCAGTATGGCATAGAAAATAGAGTGCTGGGCTTTGAATCAAATCCCAAATCGGCTACTATGGAAAAGTCCCAACATCTCCGAACCTCAGGAAGCTAAGACGAAGTTACCGACAGGTCATGATCTACACTGGTCTGCCTTGGTGGAGGATGTTTGCACACAAACAAAATCACAGGTTTTATGTACTATGCATCATTATTATTATCATCATGACCACTGTTATTAATAACAATAATAAAATATGTTTATGAAGCACCATATGATTTATGAAGGACTTTGGCACAAAATCCCTATAAGATAGGAAGTGTGAATGTTATTATCCCTATTTCACAGATGAGAAAACTGAGGCTTTGAGAAGTTAAGAGACCAACTGTTCCCAGTCATGTAGCCTAGTAAATATGGCACCTGGGACTTGAACGTAGGTCTTCTAACTCCAAGTCTAGTGTTCTTTCTACAATGGATAGATATTACCAGTATGTTGCTAAAGCTTTATGTGCCTCTGTGCTCACTCAGGCATGAGTATCTGGTTGGTCCCGTCCTCAGTCACAAATGAAATTAAAATTAGGTTTCTCAGAAGGTAAAGAGAAGGGTTGGAACTGGAGGGCATGCTCCATTGACATAGAGAGGCTTCTATAAAGAAGCTGTCAGTGCTGGTCTTCATATCTCCGAATGTCTCTGTTTTAAGTAATCTCGGTCTTCCTTCTAGCACCTTCTCTTCAGCTTATGCTAAAGTC
Source organism: Petaurus breviceps papuanus (assembly GCF_028583685.1). Taxonomy (NCBI): domain Eukaryota; kingdom Metazoa; phylum Chordata; class Mammalia; order Diprotodontia; family Petauridae; genus Petaurus; species Petaurus breviceps. The sequence continues at coordinate 17,206,253 of NW_027185698.1, read as the reverse complement.
ATAAATGTTCACAGGATGCTTAAAATAAAACCATTGACCAAATGAGTTCAGAGACAAGGAACAGGTATTCTGACAGGATGGTAGGTAAAATGTTTGGAAAGCAGGACTGGACTAGAACCCACTTCTCCTGCATGTGAATCCATGTTCTTTTCCAATATACTTCACTCCTATTGAGGTTGAACAGTAGAAAGAACCAGTCCTCAGGAGTTAGGAGAACTGGGTAACTGGGTTTAAATTCCTGCTGTGAACCAGAAAGAAACTAAGAAGGTAAATAGATATTAGAAAAGTTAGATATGACAGACCTTTCCTACCTACCATCCCAATCTGCAACAAGCAGAGTCATAACTAAGGTGGAACAGCTAGGGCTTTGTTCTAGGCACAGAAATGGGGTGTGTGTGTGTGTGTGTGTGTGTGTGTGTGTGTGTGTGTGTGTGTGT
>NW_027185698.1:17192464-17205806 GCF_028583685.1 Petaurus breviceps papuanus | reverse complement strand
CACACACCACTGCACCTTTAGTCAGAATTTATCATGTGGGTCCCACCTGTTTCACCTTACCCACATCCATATCTGCCCCAGGTGCTGGAGTTCCCAGTCACAACTCTGGCTGAGAGCACTAACCATTCTTTTCCCCTTCTCCATGCAAAAACAAAAACCCCCAGAGTTATGTAGCTTCAAAGAGTGAAAAACATACTCAACTTTGCAATAGGAGAACAGGGGTCTAGTCCTGGCTGGGCCACTGACCAGCTCTATGACCTCAAGCAAATCCCTCCTTCCTCTGGGCTTCAATTTCCTCCTTTGTAAGATGAGAAACCTGGCTGGTGCCTACCTGCTCAGAAATCTTCTGAGTCCTGTGCTGAGACATTCACCGTGTGTCACCTCTGCCTGGGGAGCTGTGTATAATTTATGACTCTATCTTTGGGCCTCAGGAATCAGCAGCAGCTTCAGTCAAACTGAGCCATCCCACCTCAAACATCAACCTGTCAGCACGTTCAGCAACCGATCCTGCAGGTGTTTTCCCATCTAACTATAGCAGTCCTCCCTGGCTCCTGGATATGATTTAGCACATCCCTGAAGGACTTCATCTGTCCACCCAGTAAGTCACAGTCCTTCATCAGCTCTCCAGAAAACAAAGACTCAAGCATCTCATCCATACACTTGGTGCTAGCTTGGACATGTTTGAAGAAACACTATATTCCTGGGATCTCTTCCTCCTTGTTAAGAGACGGTCTTGTGATATGGTGTCAGCTACATGTATTAGAAATGCTAGAATTTGCCTCATAGTTGGCTGGGAGAAAGAGCTTACATTTATATAGCCCTATAAAGTTTAATGAGGGAAGCAACACAGCAAAGATGAGTCTTGGGTTCAGCATGTCCTGGGTTCCCAATCAACCTTACTATGGTGTGGAGTTACTAACTAGGAATGTTCAATTCCTTTCCACTTCTGGAGATGTGATGTTTTTAATGAATTTTTTTAATGAAGTTTCTGGGTATGAACCAGGTCATGAACTGTAGCCTATGGCAGGTGGGGGGAGAGGGTGTCAGGACTGACTGGATTGTCTCAGGCAGTAGGGAATGGTGGACAAATAAAGTGTCTCACCATTCCCACTCCTCCAATTAGGTCAGGAATTCTGTCCTGAGACGAGCCCTGGGGAGCCTAAGAATGGTAAAACAGGAGCCCAAATAGCCAATATCACACATTAGTTCTGTTATGTGCAAATCACTAGAAATGAAGGACAGAGCAAGCCAGATTTGGAGATAGAAGATCTGGGTTCAAATCCTAACTCTTCTACTTATGACCTGGGAAAACCACCTCCTTTCTTTAGTCCTCAGTTTCCTCCCCTGTAAAATAAGGATGTTGGACTTGGTGACTTCTAAGACCCCTTTTAGCTATAAATCTATGATCCTATAACCTTCTCTGCCACTGGCAATTCTCCGTGCTTTAGGTTACAGATAAATTGCCAAACAGAGGGAGTTTTCCTACAGGGAGCTCCTAACCCCACTGAAGTCACAGACCTGAATTACCCCTCCCACCACCTAAAAATGAATTTGAAAAAGCACACATTGGCTATTTTCTTATTTGGTCCTACAATGACCTTGTGATATAAATATTCCAAGCTAAATTATTATCCCCATTTTATTGATGAAGAAACAAAACTCAAGCAACCTGCCTGAAGTTACACAGTAAGAAACAGACCCAGGATTCGAATCTGTCTCTTCCAAGTCCAATGCTCCCACTTCACTAGTGCCTTCCTTTCACTATCACCTTCCATCTACAACACATGCATCTTGAACATCCAGTTTTTTTTTTTTTTTTTGCATTTTGTCTCCACCACCAAAATGGAAGATCCTTGAGGGTAGAGATTGAATGGTTTTTTGTTTATTTTTACCTTCCTTGGAATCCCAGATGATTTAGGAGCACAGCGCATTTGCAGCTAAGTGGTGTATGACCAGAATTTAAATCCTGCCTCAGCATTTACCCTGGGCAAGTCACCTAACTTAAGACTCAGTTTCCTCAACTGTAAAATAGGGATAATAATAGCACCCACCTCCCAGGGTTGTTACAAGGATCAAAAGATATAACAATTGTGAAGTTCTTAGCACACAGTAAGCTCTTTATAAATGTTAGCTAATATTACTACTACTACTACTACTACTACTACTACTGCCTCTATAGCCCTGGGCAAGTCTCAACCTAAATTCTCTTCACCTCACTTTAGGCTGCAAACCTTTAAGCATTGTGTATGTGTTAGCTATTTTATTGAGTACTAAGTATAGGCACAGAAACCAACTCTGAATTGCAGCAAGCTTGGGTTTCTCTGTCCTCCTGATTGCCCATTTGGGTGTGGGGCTTGATCTTGCCTACTGGCTAACAATGACTGCCCTGGCCTCTCTCCTGCTGTCCAATGGCGCTGCTGCCAAGGCAACCAGCCTCCCCTACAGCTTTTTCATTGACGACAGCATCAGAGTAGAAGGCATGTGAGTCACATGACTCCCCAGACATAGAGAAACAGGCTGGACCAGGTAGCACCAACCTTTGCCCAATATAATCTTAGGAAAAAGCTACTTTCCCTAGTCACTGGGGGGTAGAGACTGGTGACTCACCACCTGCAGTTAGAGGCACTCCCAGGTCTTCTGCTAAAGGTATTATGATGGTGCTGAGACCGTTCAATTCCTTTCCACTTCAGGAGTTTGATGGTTTTTTAAGAGGTGGACCCCCTGGGTATGAACCAGGTCACTGTGGCCTATGGGAGTGGGGGAGGGGGCAGGACTGACTGAGTTGTCTCAGGGAGCACAGAATGGTGGACAAAGTATGGTTCTCACCACCCCTCAAATTGTGCCAAGAGTTCTATCCCAAGAGGAGTGGTGGAAAAACAGGAGCCAAATGACCAACAAAGGGGGAGGGAGGGAGCATTTATTAAGTACTTCTATGCCAGACGCAGTGCTGAGTACTTCTACAAATATCTCATTTAGCTACCTTTGTAGGACAACTAATCCTGGTATCCAGGGCAGGCTGGAGGTGGTCGTGAAGAGGAAGGGGGCAAGAAAATAAGCATTTATATGGTGTTTCCTATGTGCTAGGCATTGTGCTAAAGTTCTTTTAACAAATATTATCTCGTTTGATCCTTACAACAACCCTGCAAGGTAGGTGCTATTATAATTATTCCCATTTTACAGATGGAGAAACTGAAGCAACCAGTTTAAGTGGCTTGTCCAGGGTCACCCAGCTAGAGAGTGTCTGATCCCAGATCTGAACTTGGATTTTCCTGACTCCAGGCCCATATATGCTCTATATACTGGGCCACCTTACTGTGTGACAATCAAATGTTTGAGAGTCCCTCAGTAAGCTCTCAGGAGGTAATCACCCCTGGCGCACTGCTCTGCCTCACAATGTTCATGGTTGGAATTTCTTCCATGGGAGTTATTCTGCCCGCCCACTAGACCCACCACTGTCACCCCTGCCTCTGGGCTCCAGGGCACAACCCAGACAGAGGCCCTTTGCCCTCCACTGCTCACATGGAAAACTGGAGCTGACATCAAACACCTTAAACTTTCCAAAGTGCCTGACATAGCTAATGCATCTGAGACTTCCAATGACCATGATATTGGTGCTACAGATGGCATTATCTTCATTTGACACATGAGGAAACTGAGGCTCACAAAGGTCAAGTGACTTGCCCACAGTGACCCAGATAGCTGGTCCGAAGCAGGGTGTGAACTACAGTTTTATGACTTTAATCCTGATTCCAGCATCCAAATAGCTGTGTCAATAGATTGAGTCACATAACTACTCTGGACCTCAGTTTCCTCATCTGTAAAAGAATGCTGCTTGCACTGCCTAATTCACTGGGTCATTGAGAAGAAATGATTATTAGGGAGCTAGGTGCTGCAGTGGATAAAATGCTGGGCCTGGAGTCAGGAAGACCCCAGTTCAAATCTGGCCTCAGACACTAGCTGGGTGATCCTAGGCAAGTCATTTAATCTGCCTGCCTCTGTTAAAATGAGGATAATACATGTATTTACCTCACAGGGTTGTTGTGAGATATAAATGGGATGATATTTGTAAAGCACCTGGCACGTGGTAGGCAATTAATAAATATTTAATCCCTTCCAGTAATTATTATTATTGAAATGAGTCCCTGAGCTACTATTAATTATTTTAATAAAACCTACCCACAGTGAAAATCTAGAGCTTTATGCATTTCCAGAGGTATCAAACTTACAACCAGAGGGCAGAAAGTAGCCCCCAAAACTCCAGAGTGCCACCAGAACCAGATTTAAATGTCCCTGAGAAATGTTTAACAGAATAAATAAAAGCACAAAACAACCTAAATAATATTCATTTGTAATTCTCTCAATCATCTGCAGTCCTCAGGGACCCAGCTCTGTTTGAGTTTGACACCACTGTGTCAGACTGTGCTGTTCTTAAACATTATTAAAGTTAATCTTTAATATTAGGGCAGCTGGGACCAGCTAGGTGGCTCAGTGAGCTCAGGCCCTGGAGTCAAGAGGACCTGAGTTCAAATCTGACCTCAGACACTTACTAGTTGTGTGACCCTGGGCATATCACTTAACCCTGTTTGCTTGCCCTCTCTCTCTCTCTCTCTCTCTCTCTCTCTCTCTCTCTGTCTCCACACACACACACATATTATATATGTGTGTATATATATAATATATATACATACACACACACAAACATACATGGTGCAGTGGATAGAGCACCAGGCCTAGATTTAGGAAGACTCCTCTTCCTGAGTTCATATTTGGTCTCAGACAATTGCTAGCTGTGTGACCCTGGTCGTCACTTAATCCTGTTGCCTCAGTTTCCACTGTGAAATGAACTAGAGAAGGAAATTTCAAATGACTATCCAATATCTTTGCCAAGAAAACCCCAAATGGGGTCATGAAGAAGCAGACACAACTGAAACAACTGAATAAAAATAAAAAATTAATCTCTTCTTTTCTGAATCCAGACCAATGGGTTTCTAGGGAGCAAACTCCCTTTGCTGACTCAAAGCCACAAGGGCTATGCAGCTTGAATCTCCAAAGTTTGCCTGGAGGACCAAGAGGTTTGGGTGACTCATCTAACCTGGGATCATACCACCAGGACGGGCCAGTGGTAGGATTCGCATCCAGGTCTTCCAGCCCTCTATTGACAAGGCCATACTTCCTCCCCTCTTTCTCTTAGCAAACGGAAACAGTCTCTTAATCCTGATTCCAACATCCAAATAGCTGTGTCAATGAGTTGACTCACATAACTACTCTGGGCCTCAGTTTCCTCATCTGTAAAAGAATGCTGCTTGCATTACCTATTTCACTGGGTCACTGAGAAGAAATCATTATTATCATGTGGCTAGGTGCCACAGTGGATAAAATTCTGGGCCTGGAGTCAGGAAGACCCCAGTTCAAATCTGACCTCAGATACTAGCTGTGTGACCCTGGGCAAGTCATTTAATTTCTGTCTGCCTCTGTTAAAATAAGGATAATAAGTGTACTTGCCTTACAGGGTTGTTGTGAGATATAAATGGGATGATATTTGTAAAGCACCTGGCACATGGGAGGCAATTAATAAATCTCTTCGAGTAATTATTATTATTATCATTGGAATAATTCCCTGAGCTACTATTAATTATTTTTATAAAACCTACCCAAAGTGAACTGAAATAAATATACTGCGTGGCAGTGGTTATTACAGAGGTCCTTAACTTGGAGTCCAGCCATCCTTGGATAGATTCAGAAGGTCTGTGAACTTGGATGGCAAAAAGAAATTACATCTTTATTTTCACTAACCTCCAAGTGAAACTTAGCTTCCTTCAACTGTGAATGGAGGCAACAAGCCACAACAGCATCAGCTGCACAACAGGTCTAACTGTGTCAGCTACAGGAATCACAGATATGTTTGTGTCATATCACAGTAGAAAATCAACTGGATGTGCATCACGACACGTGCGATGCCCAGTCAAAGACCACCCCGACGCCTAATATTCTTGTTCGAGGTGAGAAATCGCCTTCATGCTGACAGGTCTTTAAAAATGAAACTGTAATTTCAACTTTCCTTTATTTAGGAACCGTCTTTTCCCCTTCTCTGTATCCCTGATGTCTAGCACCGTGTTTGGTACAAAGCAAGAGCAACACAAATGTTTAGTGACTGGCTCGTACTGCTGTGCCCTTTAACATATTAGTAAAGCAGCACGTCTATTCCTAGATTACAAATCTGGTTTAAAAAAAAACATTTTGATAATTATGTTTCAATACAACTGGCATCCTTTGCAATCCTATGGATTTTAGCTTATCCATGTAGAAACATTATTGTGAGAAGGGATCCACAGGCCTAACCAGATTACAAAGGGTCAATGACAGAAATGATTAAGAACCTCAGGATGTAGGAATGTCTTATACAAGCTATCTGATTAAGCAGAATCTGATTTCATCTTTATAGGGCTTCCTTCCCCCAAACAAATTATAATCCCTCTATCATTTAGTAGGTGGCCTACTAGAGTTGCCATGACTAAAAGTTCATCACCTGCAGCCAACTTGGTGATGCGACCCCTCCAAACTTCTCTAGGCTGGTTCCCAGAGAAAAGATATAGCATCTGATGCCAGATCTCTACTTGAGGCCTTTCCAATTTTGTGGGAACTGAAACATGTTGTTCTCTGCTTTCACAGAGTCTTCTAGAACCTAGGGTCACCTCCGCACCACTGACTAGATAGAAGAAGCATCCCTGGGTATGCATCCGTAGTTATGGATATGCCTTTGGATATGAAGAAAGAAAAACTATCCACTAAGAGTACCACCGGATAATCAGTGAGACGTGAATGAAATGAACTCAGTAAAATATGTCCAGTTTTTGGCATTTATATTAGATGTCATGAAAAACTTTTATTATCCTCTCAAAAATGGATTTCTTTGGGATTGCATTTCAGTTCTATTTTTAAAGCACATCATATAACTCATTTTTCCCCAATGCTAATTTGAACATACAGATGCATCACAAATGTACTCATAATTTTAAGAACTCAAATTCCTAGCTTTCACCATTGGGCAGCTTTTATCTATCCAGTAACTGTTGTTAACAATGAAACAAACACTAATTGTCACAAGGAAGATCATGATCATTAAATGAATATCTGGTTTACAATATCACTGTTTGAACCACTCCATAACTAGATAATTGCTCAGTAGGAATAAACAGGATAAAGATGGCCTCGATACTCCAAAGGGACTCTGTCAAATGCTTACTCTCGGTCCTCATCTAGTTTTCCTAATACAGAAGGTTAGTTCTCATTAAGACACCATGCAAAGCCTTGATAATCCAAGAAAAGAACACAGGTTGTGAAGGTTTTGTATTGTGCTGTTCTTACTTAAAAATCATTTATCATTAAACTGTCTTTGGTGTAAGATTGGGATTCATGCAATACTTGTGAATACATGTTAAAATTGGGAAAATGCAAGTCTTGCCATATCACATGACTTACTAAAGGCAGTTTTTCCTACCTACTCCCCTTGCACCTACAGCTCTTCATTGGGTGGAGTGACAATACCCTTAGGACTGCAGTGCTCTCAACAAACCACACGAGTTGGCTTTCAGAAATATACTGACAATGAGTGTGCGCTGAGAATTCTAGGTTTGCAGCTCGCAAACTTTTAAGTTGTGTGATGAACAGAATTATACTGTGTTAAGATTACTCAATGGAAGGCTGTAAACCAATTTTCAGACCAAAAAAACAGGATGCAATGATTATGCAATGGTGATGATTATGCAGTGAAATACTGTAAATCAAAGTAGGGTTTGAATCTAGGTCTTTATGATTCCAAAGTTGGCTTTCTATTCATTATATAATGCTGCCACTCCATTTTGCACATAGTAGGCACTTAAAAATAGCTATTGAATGAATGAATGAATGAATGAATGAATGAAGCTTGTCTTAACAGTATGGGTGCAAACCAATGCAACCAAGATTAGGAGGGAAGCAGAAAACTGGGAAAGAATTTTTGCAACTAGTATCTCTGATAAAGGCCTCATATACAGAAATGAGTCAAATTTACAAGAATACAAGTCATTCTCCAGTTAATAAATGGTCAAAGGATATGAACAGGCAATTTTCAGAGGAAGAAATTAAAGCTATTAAATGCTCGAAATCACTATTGATTAGAGAGATGCAAATCAAAACAATTCTGAGGTACCACATCACGCCTATCAGATTGGCTAACAGGACAAAACAGGAAAATGATAAATGTTGGAGATGTAGGAAAGTTGGAGCACTAATTCATTGTTGGTGGGGCTATGAGCTGATCCAACCATTCTGGAGAGCAATTTGAAACTATACCAAAGTGCTATAAAAATTTACATACCCTTTGACCCAGTAATACCCCATTCTAGCACTATATCCTAAAGAGATCATAAAAATGGGAAAAGAACTCACATGTACGAAAATATTTATAACAGCTCTCTTTGTGGTGGCCAAGAACTGGAAACTGAGGGGATAACCATCAATTTTGGAATGGCTAAACAAGTTGTGGTATATGAATGTAACAGAATACTATTGTGCTATAAGAAATGATGAACTGGCAGATTTCAGAAAAACCTGGGAAGATTTATATGAACTGATGCTGAGTGAAGTGAGCAGAATCAGGAGAACATTGTACACAGAAACAGCCAGTCTGTGATGACTAGTATTGACAGATTTAGCCCTTCTCAGCAATGCAAGGACCTAAAACAATTACAAAGGACTCATGATAGAAAATGTCATCTACATCCAGAGAAAGAACAATGTAGTCTGAATGCAGAGCGAAGCAGACTATTTTCTTTCTTTTGTTTGTTTTGTTTTGTTTTGCTTTTGCTTTCTCATGGTTTCTCCCATTCATTATAATTCTTCTATATAACATGACTAATGTGAAAATATGTTTAATAGGAATGTATATGTAGAGCTTACATCAGACTGTATGCTGTCTTGGGGATGGAGTGGGGAGAGAGGAGAAAAATTTTAAAGTTATGGAAGTTATGCTGAAAACTAAAATAAACTAAAAAAAAGTACAGGTGCAAATAGTGTATCTCAGATGCAGTACCTCAGAAGGCTGTTGTCAGGAAAATGCTTTGTAAATATCAAAGCACCCCATATATGTGAGTCATAGGAATTGGAGTAGTATTGTATACGGTTTGCTGTGAATTCTCATTAGATCATACTCACACCCCAGAATACCTTGCAAAATAACCTGTACAGATAAAAACAGTAATCCAATTGTTTCCTGAGTCAATGGGGCACTAAAGACCACCAATGCACTGTATGTCTGAATCTAGCAGGAACAATGAAGATCATGTTCAGTTCTGAAGTAAAACAGTCCTCTTTAACTGCCTTCCAGGTCTTGAATCTATACTACATCTCCTACCCCACCCCTAAGACCATCAATTGTTCATCATCACACATTAGCTGAGCACCTGCTATGCACAAAGTGCTATGCTAGGTATGGAGGGCAAGGTACAGTGGGAAGGAGCAAGGACCTTGTCATTTCATGATGTGAGTCAACTCACATTAAGCGCCTACACTCTGTATGGTACCGGGCTAAGCCCCGAGTTTACAAAGAAGGGAAATGACACAGTAGATGAATCATGACTCCTACCTCTTGGCAGAGAGCTGATGGACTAGAGGCAGAGAATGACTTTTTTTTTCAGACTGCCAATGTGTGAATGTGTTTTGTTTGACTATACTTAACTGGTATTCAGAAGAATTTTTTTGATGGTGGTGGTGGTGGTGGGAGAGAGTTATGGGGGAGGAACTCAAAGGAATAGTGATAGTGATTCCCTCAAAAAAGGAAGAAAGAAAACAGCATCAATGAAACATTTAAAAATACTCAGAATAGAGCAAAAAATAAGGTTCAGAAGAAGCCACAGACAAGCAGGGTAATGTTGGTGCTCTGAAATTAAATGTAACATATACTACACAAAATAAGTTTTACATATTAGAGTGTACTCCTTTCTGTCTTTGTATGTGAAAATTTTCATATTTGTTGATGTTTGTCAAGTTCTAATAAAAAATTGTTGGAACCTCATTGCTATTATCGTTCAGTCATGTTCAACATTCTATGACTCCATTTGAGATTTCCTTAGCAAAGATACTGGAGTGGTTTGTCATTTCCTTCTCCAGCTCAATTTACAGATGATGAAACTGAGGCAAACAGGGTCAAATGACTTGCCCAGGGTCACACAACTAGTATTTCAGTTCAGATTTGAACTCAAGTCTTCCTGACTCTAGGCCTGGCAGTCCATCCACTGCATCACTTAGCTTCCTGGTACAAAGTAGGCTCTTAATGAATGTTTTTTGACTGATAATGGACATGGAAGAGCAGTTGCTTTAGAGTCAGAGTACCCGCATCTGTCATTTACCATCTGTATAACCTTGGGCAAGTCACTTACCTTCTCTGCAACTCAGTTTCCTCATCTGTAAAATGGGAGGATTGGACTAGCTAGCTTCTAAGTCTCTTCTGGCTCTAAATCTCTGATCCTTAGAACATCTTTGTGAAGTAAGAGCTACAGTAATTATCCTCATTTTATAGATGAAGAACCCAAAGCTGACAGGCTGACTTTCCCAGGGTCATTCAATTTGTGAGTATCTGAAGCAGGACTGGGAACTGAGATCTTTATAACACCAAGTCTAGGGCTGTATCCACAAAGCTTTGCTCTCCTCTTCCACCTGCTGGCCTAATTCTCTCCCCAGAGCTATGTGCCCAGAGACATATATATTTAACCTCTCTGGGCTTCAGTATTCTTGTTTTTAAGATCAGGGGGTTAGATTAAATGATGCCCAATCTTCCAGCTCTAAACTCTATGACTAATACTGAAATCAGTGAAATGATGGTATTCATTTGACTACAGTCCCCTAGCCTGCAGCTTTTCACAACTATGAAAAGTTAACTTGGTGAATTCATTCTATGATGGTCCTTACTGGAATAAGAGCCCCTGTATCTCTACCTTGCCCCAAATCTACTCTTATATTATTCAGCCTGGTATATGTTTTTCAGTGTCCTTTTCTAAATCTGTTTTCACTTCTGTAATTTTTAGATAACACTTCAGCAATTTTGAGTTTGTAACTTAATGATTCTAATACCTTTCTCTGAGACACTTTTTCCCTGATCCATCTCCTTTTCAGTCTTAATGTTCCCCCCCTCCTTCCCAGTATTACTTTAGACACTCAAACTTTGATTATCTGAATGCCCTAGGGGATATGCTGAAATTTAAGTTAAGTGAGATTTCAGGTAATTGGAAGAGTTTATAATGTGAACTACAGTAGCTGGAGGATATGTGAAATTCACTGACAGTCTTGGTTAACTTAAGTTTTGAATAACTAAGATTTGGCTAAATATATATTTCAGCTCCTTCGCTCCTGTTACCTTTTCTCTCATCTCTCATCATCTTCTCAATCACTGAACTTTAAAAGAAGTATTCTTTCTCCTTCTTTTGCTCCATCCTATTAAGATGGGAAGACTGTCAAAGGAAAAAGAGGCCCTATAATTTGGTAGAGGTGGTTGGGGGGAAGCCCCTATCACTTACTGAAAATCAAGTTAAAAAGAATCATGGCTTGCCTACAGCAATCTTGCCTACTGCCATTCTCCCCCTCTTTGACAAGGGTTGTGATGCAGATAGGAGGTTTGCTAATTCTCTCATATGTTTAAGATGGGGTGCTAAAATTCTCCACTTGGAATCATGCAATAGAAGCTACTAAACCCCGCATACCTTTTGACCTAGGGATCTTGTTGCTGGGCATTGAGTCATCCTGCACACACACACACATACACACACACACACCGCAGAGGTCAGTAACAGAAAAATTCTCATACCTACACCAACAATAGTAATAGCATGATGATGTTCAAAATCAGGAAGACTTACATTCAAGTCCCACTTCTGACATGTCCTACTTCTGTTATCCTGGGGAAAATTCCTTAACTTTTCAGGGCTCTAGGCAACTCTAATACTGTGAGTTGCAAAAAAAAGTGTTAGCCTCCATAGATAGAGGGAATTTCCTCACCTGAGAGCTCCTTATACCTATGCTTCTTAAACTGTGGGTCACAACCCCCTACGGAGTCACAAAAAATTTTTGGCAACAGTAAATAGATTTTGAATGCACAAAGACCAAAAATTAGTTCAAAATCAAATGCATAATGAATCCAAGGTGTTTCTGGCAGCTCTTACCTGTCATGTATCATAGAACTTCACTGCAGCCTTGGTTCTAAACACAAAGCATGTACACTTTGCACTGCACATACCCTCAGGCCACACAACAGCAACATCTGCTGCCCAAACTCGGAGGGCATGAGTGAAAAAAGCTTAGGAAGCCCTGTCCTATACCAATTAAATCACAGGTCCAGTCCCTATCCCTAATAATAATAGCTAAAATTGATTTAGTGCCTTACAGGTTCCAAAACACATTTATTATCTCATTTGATCCTCATAATAATCCTGGGAGGTAGGTGCTATTATTATGCCCATTTAAGACGAAGAGAATTTAAATGACTTGTTTCAGGGTCTTACTCTCCAGAAATCAGTTTCCTCATCTGTAAAATGGGAGGGTTGGAATAAGTTACTTCTAAATCTCTTCCAAGCTAAGTACCAGAGGTAGAAGTGAACTCAAATCATCCTGTCCGCGAAGCTAGCCCTATTCACAATGCCAAACCACCTCCAAAAAAGAGGAAACAAAGTGAGCACCTATCAGCTGGAGAATGGCTGAATCAGATGTGTTACATGAATACAAGAAGTGGCATTGTCATAAGAAAGGCCTTATTATTGTCCTAAGACCTATAAGAAATGATCTTGAGGAATTCAGAAAGACAGGGAAAGACTGAATGAAAATGACAGAGCAAAGAAAGCAGAAGCAGAAGAACAATATAGATGGTGACTACAATAATTGAAATGAAAACAACGCAAAAAGACATCAGGATCAAACATCTAATCTTGGGTCTAGGCAACTCATGATGAAATACTCTTCCCTCTTCTTGGTAGAGAGGTTAGAAACTACACGGACAGATTGTTGCATATACTATCAGTTATAGTCACTGTTCATTTGTTTTCTTTACTGTTTTTCTTTGGTATTAGAAAGTGTTCTAGTGGGGATGAGGTGATTAGTTAGGAAGTGACTATAGTTTAAAAGGTATAGGGAGGAAGGAAGGGAGGGAAAGACAGGGAAAAAGGAAAGGAAGAAGGGAAGGAGTGAAGAAGGTAGGAAGGGAGGGAAAGAGAGGGAGGGAGGGAAGGAAGGAGGGAGAGAAAGGAAAGGAAGAAGGGAGGGAAAGAAGGAGAGAAGGAAGGAAGGAAGGAAGGAAGGAAGGAAGGAAGGAAGGAAGGAA
>NW_027185698.1:17097432-17192454 GCF_028583685.1 Petaurus breviceps papuanus | reverse complement strand
AGGAAGGAAGGAAGGAAGGAAGGAAGGAAGGAAGGAAGGAAGGAAGGGGGGAAGGAAGGAAGGAAGGGGGGAAGGAAGGAACGAAGGAACGAAGGAAGGAAGGAAGGAAGAGAGAGAGGGAATTATCTATGATTCTATTTTTGTCCTCTTCCACATAGCAACTCAGAGGAGCTTACTCTATACATATATGAGTTTCCATGTCACCAGCTCCCATAGGTACATGCTAACTATTAATATACTGCAACCCAATTGCCTCTTAGAGAGGCAACTCTCTAAGAACATAAGTTACGAAGAAAATGTCCATCTGCATTAGCAGAGGAAGTTCTTGTTTATAATAGAATATAGATAATGTTAGTATATAGTTTTCTAAGTCAATATATAGCCTAAAGGAATTATCCTAAAGGGATAAGCTGCAGTTTAGTGGCCCCCTTGTTTCTTTCTTTTTTTTTTTTCAGCATAATTTTTTTGCTGGGACTTCCTGTATCAGTGAAATGACAAATGCAATTTTAAAAATAATGCTCATATGATATAATGCTAATAACATGCACTAACCAGGTAGATGATGATAATATAAAAGGTATAAGGAAGAAGGAAGGGAGGGAGGGAGGGGGAGAAAAGAAAGGAAGAAGGAGGGAATGAAAGAAGGAGAGAAAAAGGAAAGTAGGAAGGATGGAAAGAAAGAAGGAAGTGAGGGAGGGAGGGAATTATCTATGATTCTACTTTTGTCCTCTTCCACATAGCAACTCAGAGGAGCTTACTCTATACCTATATGAGTTCCCATGTCACCAGCTCCCATGGGTACATGCTAATTATTATATGCTTCCAAATACATATTATATAACTATAACATGACAATGCCACACATATAAGGTATTGTCCCTTTCAAATATGAACATTTGATGGCTGAAAGGTTAGGAAAATAACATTTCTGTAAGGGACCCTGATAAAATCAGTTTGAGAAGGAACAAGATCTCTTGGATAAAATGATGTAGACAGACACACCAACTGTGGTTAGAACAGTTTGTTTGAAGATTGTTTGAAGGTAGAGCACTGAGTGTGTTAGAGATGGCCGCAGGGCATGGTGGCAACCAACTCATTTACATGTTACTGTGATGGAGGCTTGAAGGTTATAACTGAGAAACTGTAAATCAAAGAACTGTCAAAGGGCTATGGGAAGATTATATGGGGATGGTTGGGATCATACCTGACAGAAAGATGGAATTTTTAAGTTTCATCATAAATTAGTGATAGCTCTGGTTATGGGGAGGTCCTGACAAATCAGATGCCACAAAAGAAGAGATGTAACTCAGGCATGCTGGAGCTGGCTAATATAGGTTCATAAGATCCAATTATTAAATTTTCAGGTTAAGCATTTACATGTTAGAAATTGGCAAACATTATGAATCAGGGCTTGAGTCAGAGTTTAGTTGATTGTCTAGATTCAAGAAAGTGATGTAGAAAATGTTAATAGTGGGAAACTGAACTTTAAAGTATATCATATGTACATTTTTTTTCCTTGAAGAGCTAGTTAAACATTTAGCAGCACATTCCTGGCTATAGGCAATAACCATATGAAGCAGGAGAGGACGCTGAGGACTGGAGTTAGGAACAGAAAGCAAAAGAGGCAATGAAAGTTTCTGCTTATGGAACACAGAATATTGGAGTTGTCAGGAGCTGATTAAAGGTGACAGGGAATATCTGTGGCTATTTTGATGGGGGCAGTGCTGAGAAGAGAAGCACTGCTTTGCTGAGAGCTTACTGGCTGGAGAAAGGCATTATTGTTCTCTAGTGTCATCTACAATCTGAGGGAGGGAAAACTGGTCCATGTTTGTGCTACCCTTTACTTCATTCTGTAGTTTAAGGGGGGAAAGAGAGAGGGAAATACAGATTTTGTATATGCTTTGCTATGAGAAGAGGTATATAGCCTTGTTGAGACCTGATTAGGTAAGATTCCCCTGCAATTTGAAGAACTGGCTGGGAAAAAAACTGCATTGCTCTATTGCTCTATGCAGTTTGTCAGAGAGAAGTGCCCATAGTCTCAGAGTAGATCTTAGGACACTGGCTATTCTCTAGCTTAAGGAAACTGTCATTAAAAGAGTATAACTGGGGGTGGCCAGGTAGCACAGCAAGTAAGAGCACCAGCTCCAGTGTCAGGATGACCTGGGGATCAAATCTGGGCTCCATTACTGTAATGGGAATGCAAATTTAAAGATCTTCCCTGCCCCTAGGCTAAAGTGCACCTGGAGCCTGGGGTGGGAGGCTTGTTTTTCAGTAGATACTTCTTGATTGGCCAGTGAGTCAATAAGGTTGTTACATTCTCTGAGCCAGGAGAAGGCTATATAAGCCCTGATGTGTAGCTTTGTTTTGGGGCTCACTTTGAGAAGCGTTCTGTGATTTGATCTGGATTCTGGGAAGCCATTGTTGAGAGCCCCCCCCCTTTGAAAAACCCAGATATTGATTTGGTATGGATGTAATGGTTGGACAGTTTGAAATCTGTCTACTTGATCTGTTTCTCTGACTTGATAATTCTGTCTGTATACTCTGAAGTTCGGGGTGCTGACCTCTTTCCCCTGAACTAGGTAAACGATACATATTTGACTGATTAAAGTAAGCTTGTTAACCCATTTTGAGTTGCTTTCCTTTATCAAAGCAGATCCAAGAACTTGTGGTGATCCATCAACCCTGGGGACGCTGGGGTGCTTGCCGCTACAGATACTCAGCACCATACCCAGAAATAACTGGCCGTGTAACCTTGAGCAAGTTACTTAACCCCAATTGCTTAAAAAAAAAAAGAGTAGCACCCAACCAAGGCTGGTTGTATGTTAAAAGAGTAACAGAAGAAACTTTGCACAACAGGTGATGCCTCTTACTGACTGTTCTTTAAAGAGACAAAGGACACTAAAGCCTTTCTTCTTGAAGGCATAAGGGTTTTCCTACTCATGTACCTCTGGCTAGGCTTCTGCAAGTGTATGCCGGTTCCCCTATGTATACTGTGTGTTTGGTGGAAGTGAGAACCAAGTTAATGTTGGATTGTTATATTTTGTTATTCCTGTTCTTGCTTCCTAATAATTATTATGATTATCTATGCTTTTGTCCTATTTTAAAAATTACATGATTAAAAGTAATGGCACAGTGAGTCCGTAAAAAATTAGTAAATACCTACTATGTGAGAGGTTACTAAGTATTTAGTGACTAAGTACTGGAGATGATTGATTGATTTGTATAAATGGAAAGCATACCAGTGGCAGCTAAGGAGGTAAATGGCAGTCTTTGAAGTGTATTTCCTTCTGACACCAAGATTATCCTTAAGACCCTGCAACAAATTATGAATAGTAGCCATGTGGTCATGGCTAGCCCCCTACTCTGGGAAAAAATTCCCAGATCCACTAGTGTAAAGGTAGGAGGGGGTGAGTAAGCCATGCCAGAGAGAAAGAAAGATGGTACAAAAGCCATGGTGGGGGCTACACCTAGGCTATATAATATAATTATAATACTACGATACCATACATTTGCCTAGCAAAAGCATTTGCTTATCTTTATTTCATTTCATCCTCACATAAATTCTGGGCAATGGGCATTAGCTGGTGTTACCCCATCTTATATATGAGGCTAAACAGCTTCAGATCTTGGAAAACAGTTTCTGAAGAATCAAAATTATGGTCTATGTCAATGAAAAGTCTCAAAATGGGCAAAAATTGGATGCAGTGTATTAACTCACAACATAGCTACATAAAGTCTATCTTCAAAGAGATGGATGACCAGAAAGACAAGGTGGGTTGATTATCTGGTATCAGAGAACTTACATTGAAATCATACAATTTACAATCTATGTGACCTTGGACAAGTTGCTTTACCTCTCCTGACCTCAGTTTCCTTTCCTGAAAAATTAAGTGTATGGACTAAATGACTGCCAAGTTCTCTCCAAGTTCTAAAGCTACAGTCCTATGTAACTATAGCAAGGATAGATACACAACTCAAATGCTGCACTGTTACCCAATTGCTATCAAGAGACTTAGAGCAAGGTCCTACCATCATGGGTGGGCCCCCTCTGTAGAATTTAGGTACACAACATAAAAACATGGACAAAACATTTTGTCCATAAAAACATGAACAAAATACTTCATAGAATGAGAAAGGTACTAGATGGACTGTGATCTGCTCCTTGGAAGAGAATGACTTCATCAGTGAGATCACCGATCTTTTGAAGTTCTGAAGTCCAGATGAGGAAGAAAAAAGGTTTAGGTACTTGCCAGAAATCATTTTGTTAGCAGTAGAGTCAAGATTAAATCCCAAAGTCTTATTCTCAGATGGGCAGCATGTTATAATGAATGAATAGGGCACTTGGCTTGGAGTTAGGAAGATGGGCTGAGATCCCACCTCAAACACTAAATTGTGTGACTTTAGGCAAGTTATTTCATTTCTGCCTCAGTTTCCTTACTGAGTGCTGAACTCAGTGGTCTCTCAGGTCTCTTCCCGTTCTAAATCCACGAGCCTAGGATTCTAATTCCTGTGTTCTTGCCACTAGATGACATTCACTTTCATGAAAGCAGGGTTTCTAAAAACTAAGAGTAGAGAGAATCAAACAGAGGAGAATCAAGTCTGCACCACTGGAAAAAAGAAAACCCCTGACTTCTTGTAGGGACTGACTTAGAATTAGCCCAGACTCCCCTAAAAATAATACTGGCTACGAAGTGGGACAGACTTTTAAAAAGGTCAAAGTTTTTTAAATGAAGCTTCTACCTCAAATGATAGAATTTCATTTAAATTCAATAGATCCTGTCACATGCTTTGAGCCAAGTGAAACTACTTTACACAAATAGGTATTTAGTTTTCCCTGAAAGGAAGTTAGGTGCAGAACAGAGATCTTGTAGCCAGTTGCCAGCTCTTCCTCTTACTTTAATTACTAAAAGAAATAAAGCTCTGACTAATACCTGTCAATATCCCAACTAGTTATTATCCATAGGAATACCATGGGATGGGAGCGATTGTGTGGCACTATGGAAGGATACTCTAGTAGCAAAATTCACCACACAGTATCTAGGTTCCCTGAGTTAAATCAACTGGCTACAATATCGTTTTTGTTTCTTATTGTCCTAATTTCCTTTGTTTCTGTGCTCTAATTCTAATTCAATTCAATCTAGTTCAACATTTATTGAATTGCCTGTTATGTGTATTGTACTGTATTAGCACTGTATTAGTTGCTAGAGATACAAAGACAAAAACAAAAGAATCGTTCCTCAAGGAGCTTACCATAACTCTTTAGGAGTAAAATATGTAAGCGTCAGAAAATATAAAGGCTATAGAAAATGATGTATAGTCATTTTAAGAGGGAGAAAGCAATTGTGGGCAAAGTATTATGAAAGGTCTTATATGGGAGGTGGCCACTTAGCTATGTTTTGGAGGTTGCTAGGGATTCAGTTATTGAGAGGTGAAAATGCAATCCGTTCCAGAAACGAAAGCCACCTGATATGGGCAAGGGCAGTAGTAGAATCGGAATGCTTTGAGATAACCTTTAACCCTCACCACACCATCAACACCAACCAGGCCTGCTTGTGGGCCAGGATGCAATGGAGCTGCCCTAAAGCATTCGCTCTTGATCTGGGACCCAGCTGTGAGATCTTTGGAAAAGGAAGAATGTGGGCACAGCTCTGAAGGGCTAGCAAGGCCCTCTGAGGAACCCAGGGAATGTCTGCACTATCTGCTTTTATTTCCTTGCTCGTGACTTTTATATGCTTTTTTCTACTTTTAGTCTGCTTTCACCACTTCATGCAGTGCTTTTAACTAAGAGAGTTACTGAATATGTTTTTATAAAAAGAAATTGCATATCTTTACCCTCAGACTTGGAGTGGTCCACTGTATCACACAGGGGACCAGAATAACACTTGTGCCAAAGCATGTTGATAGGAAGCAGAAACAAGGTGCACTGGAAAGATTATTGGCTCTGGAGTCAGGAAACTGAGTTCAAATCCTGCCTTTGTCAATTAAATAGTTTTTGTGACCATGGGCAAGTCACTTAAGTTTCTTCATCAGTAAAATGAGGGAATTAAAATAGAAAGTCTCTAGTGACCCCTCCAACTATAGATCTTGGATCCTTTTTGTTCTGGGGGAACAGCTAGCAGGCCAGTTTGAATGGTACAGAAAACACATGAAGGAAAGTACTAAGAATGGGAAAACAGGCAAAGGTCTTTAAATGTCAGACTGAGATTTTTTTAAATTACTTTTTCATTAAAACTATAGGAGTTTCCAGAGGTTTTGCTCTGACAGGTAGTCATCCTCAAAATCTGACCCAGCAAAAATTATATTGAAATTTACTCAATAGAATTTAAAGTTGCAGATTGAATGTTTTTGGAAATTTAAGTTATTGAAATTCTCAGAGGACAAATAAATTGTAGTAGTCACTTTAAAAGGGCAGTTAGGTGGTGAAGTGGATAGAGTTCTTGGTCTGGAGGATTTGTCTTCCTGAGTTCAAATTTGACCTCGGACACTTACTAACTGTGTGACTCTGGGTAAGTCACTTAACTAAGTTTCCTCATCTGTAAAATGAGCTGGAGAAGAAAAAAGCAAACTACTCCAGTAAATGTGCCAAGAAAACCTCAAAGGGGGGCATGAAAAGTCAGACAGTACTAAAAAATGACTTAAAAGTCCCTTTAATGTCATTTCCCAGTAAATGTCTCTGAACTATCAATAGAGAGAACATGGTAGCCTCATTAGCAAAAAGTTCCTCCAGATGATCAGCCAATAAAGAAGTATTTATAAAGCACCTATTCTGTTCCTGGCACCAGACATACAAATAAATACAAAGGAGGAAACAATATCTACCCTCTAGGAGCAAAGATTTAACTTAATTATGATTTTCAGTAAAAATGGAAACATTTGAGCAACCTGACAAATTGTGTTTCCTTCTTGGGTCAATGCTGCACATGGTTTTACTTCCCATCATTTCTTTCCCTTGGTTACCACCCCCTCACCACACACACACACACACTCACACACACACACACTTTTGTTGTTGTTGTTTCTGTTATTAAGAATTTAAATGATACAAAGCAATATGGGTCAGTCTACTTCACTCTGAACTGTCTTGAATTGGTGCCTGGCATCCTAAAAAATGTTCACTGAAAGGTTCACCCAGACCTCCCTGCTACAGTATATTAGAGTTTCTGACACTTTCTCTCTCAGTAAGGAAAATGCAGTGGCAGTTAGAATTGGTGTAGACGGTCGTGCCAAAATGATTTACTAAACATAGACAACCAAGATAGGTCTGACTCTCCCGAAAGGAGCTAAGGTGTCATGAGTAGGCACATTCAAAGAGGGCAGCCTGCAGTGAGAGAAGAGAATGACAGCTAAAGTGGGCCAGAAGCATGAGATTCTCTTTGTGATGGGTTGAAATGGAAGCATCAGCCAAAATTGGGGCCGAGCTCAGCTACCTCTGGAACAATAACTGTTCATCTCCAATTTTTTTTTCCTCTTAAAGCAAGTCCTGTTTCTTGCTGCTACAAAAATCTACACAGTTAGAGGCAAATCCAGCTCTTAATCTTTAACAGATGACTATCTATGGGCACTATGCTTTAAACTTCAGAATTCCCATTTCAATGGACATGCCAAATTTTAGGGGTTTTAAAATGTGTCATGGACCAGCCACAACACTCTGGGTCTGCAAATCTTCCTTTGATGACCTCTGTCCCAAAATCCATGACTTCTATGGAACAAAAACACATCAACATCCACATAAAATGATAGAAGAGGAGTTTGGCATTGTCTATTCTAGGAGTTGAACCGGAGTATTGAAAACAACCCAGAACTCCTCCAGGGTATTTTATCTTAAACATATAAGACACAAAATTTTAAAATTAAAATCCCTTATCAGGAGATTGTATAATTCATATTTTAAGGAATAAGGATGCCCCATCTAGGGTCAGAGTTTGAAATGTCATAGATCTAGCTCCCAAAATGAATAAATACTATTATTCCTATTCATTCCTTTAATCTGTACCTTTAAAATAATAAGGCCTCACATCTTTATAGCATTTTAAAGTTTATAAAGGATTTCATTCCTCCCCTAACAAACCTGCAAGGCAGACACTGAAAGCACTATTATCTCCATTTAACAGATGAGGAAAGGAGGTAGAAGGGGAAAACGCCTTGGTTAGCTTGCTTCAAATCCAGGGCTTGCATCCAGATCTCCAGGACTACAAACATATTGCTGGCCAAATGATTAGATTCTGGTTCAGAGTTGTGATTTTATAGGTGTAGGGAGATCCCAGCGTGGAAATTCTCTCCACCAATGCAAATCAGCAACTCATTTATAACTTTTCATCTTAGGATCACATAGGCAGTGTGTATCAGAAGCAACACTTGAACTCGGGTCTTCCTGACCCTGAGGTTCACCCTCTGCCTACCATTCTATGTTGCTAAGGCCCAAGTAATCAGAAAAATGGGTCAAGATGCAAAGAGTATTATGGAGAAAAGACCAGAAGCCTCCAAAATATGGCCAGTCAATCCCTGCATCATCATCAAGAGTTAACTAACTGTGCAGGAGAATCTTTCTGGGAGCGTGGCAGTTTTCTTCAGTTCACCAGTATGCTCCTGAATGATTTCTGTAATCAAAACAGCTATTTTCCCTCCTCACCTCTGTCATTTTAAGAGAAGCTCTCTCTAAACAACAGGTGTTTAAATTCTCCACTGAATTTCTTTCCTTGAAAAAAAAAATGAACACGTACATGGAGGCAGATATGTGCTGAAATTTACTCTCAAGTAAACATCCATTCAGTAGTGGGGGAGAATGTGGGCAGTCCCAGCAGCCCCACACAGGTGTGTTCACCGGGATGAGCCAAAGGAATGATCACATATTTAAATTAATTAAGGAAGCTACGGGATTGTCTATACTGAGAAACATGCCTCCTCTTGAAGAAGTCACACAAAGACATTGACCCTCAGGGGCTTACTCTAGGGACATCAAAGGTTGTGTCTCCCTGGGGCTTTCAGATCTCTAGGATGAAAGATATCAAGCTAGAAAGGGCTCCCAACATCAAATCCAGCCCCTTCATTTTATGTTAAAAAAAAAATGGAGGCCCAGGGAAAAGTAAAGGAATTTGCCCAGTGTCACAGAAAGAGTAAGAAATGAAGCTAGGATTTGAATACGGTTCTTTTGATTCCAAATATAACACTTTGCTTCCTAATTTATATTGTTTAAAATTAGTGCAATTTATTTCCAAGATCCAGATTAGTAGTAATAAGTACATAGGATATCAGACAATATAGAAGTACAGGACTTTAATATCAGAAGGAACCTTAGAAATAATTTGTTTCAACCCTCTTATATAGATATGAAGAAACATGTTCTAGGACAAGTTCACTGACTTGCTGAGAATCATACTGGTGATGATTGTCAGAAAACCAGGATTTGAATTTTTGATTATAAATACAGCATTCTTTCCCCTGCACCACACGCCCAGATTAAGTCACCAGTTATTGTCACCATCTTCACATCACAAAAGTGTTTTTAGATGTTTGCTTTCCCATGTAAATATTTCTGGCAACTTTATCACGCTCACTTATCTTGGCAATAGGAATAGAACTCTTTAGTTGCTGATGAAATCTCTACAGAATAAATCATCTTGGCCTAAATGGCATAGTTGGTTGGTTTTACAGGGGGGGGGGGGAGGTGTCAGTTTTTCAATGCAGGAATTGCTATGGGGTTTCTTGCTTATGCCCTGTGGCAGCATCAATGATTCCTGTCCCAGTTACACTTGCAGAATTCAGTTTCATTTCTAGGTCTCTAACTACCCCTCTTCCTCTTCTTACCTGAATTTCCATTTTACACTAAAAGTTTGGCATGATCCTCGGACCCTGTGGGGTTGAATCAGGAAGAAACACTAAACACTGCACAGGACCCTGGGGAGTGATATTAGCACCCATACATAAGGTTAGAGTCACAATTCTCTGGCCTTCCCTGTCTCTTGCCTACTCATCTGGCACTGACTTCCCAGTCAAAAGCTCAACGCTTTATACTGGATCCTGCTCCTGTAGGAAAGAAATCCCATAGCAAAAGCCGGGTTCTCTCCACTTCCTCTATTCAAAGGAACCCGGGTACTGGTCCAGCCTAGCCCTTCTGTTTATGACAGCTCAGCTCCTTACTCAGACCTAGCCCCTTTCCTCAGGAAGGCATTGCCCTTCCCCACCCCATCCTTGCCTATGCATACATATTTCCTCCAGCTGAATATCATAGTTTACTCCCTAAGAAAGGGAGAATTTGCTCCCTTTTTTTAGCTCTAAGTTCTTGGGTAGAAATCTTGGCACACCTGAGGCAACACCTGAGGAGTGTGACAGGACTGTTTGCATATATTAGGAATGACACCTTTTGTTCAAGTCTCTTCCTCCCTACCAACATCAGGAATCTTGAATAGTGTCTGCAGAGTCCTGAATGCATGCCTAATGACATGGGGCAGAATTTCCTAGAGAAATATCCCAGGAAGTTCCATGGTTCTCTATCTTAAAGAAGTCAAATCTATACTTGTAATAATATTAGGGCATGCTTAAATTTGAGCTAAAAAATGTGGTGAAGCTTTGTAAGTGATCAGCACCCACCAACAATTGCAATATAAATCAATTAAGCTTTTTCAAATATTTTTGCATGAAAAACAAGCAAGCACCAGATAATAGTTCATTTATTTTGACCAATACTTCCTGTGGTAAAAATTTAGTACAACAAAAGAAACTGGAAAGTCCCCTACAATTTGTCGTAAAAGAATTAGGTTGGATAGGAGATCCACTCAGAGAACTGGATTTTCTGAATGTTAAAACCTTGAGAAGTGTGTGAGTGTGGAGGCAGGGGGGGGGGGGGGGGGGGTCGGAATGAACATAAGAACGTTGTGACAGGTAACTAGAGGGTGTTAGAAAAAAAGTTACTTCTTTCAATTCAACAAAATTTAATTGAGCAGCTATTAAGTTTGTCATCTTATTTTAGCTTTAGGAAATCATATGTATGTAGATGCTAAAGTTGGGGGGGGGGGTCCTGTATGTTGTAACCAGAATATAGCTCATCATGTCCAGTTGTCTCATGGAGGGAGGGAACTGAGGGCAGGGGGGATGAGCTGGGAGGGGAGGGGAAGGGAGGGGAGGGGAAGGGAGGGGAGATTGGTATCTATAGGAAAAGGAGTTATCCTTAAAGTAACTCCCCATTCCCTGATACCACAGTTTTTACATTCCATTTAGATAGTGTCTGATGTGTGGGAATGAGAAGCCCGGGTCCTAGAACTCTATCTTCCTGATTGATTACAGTCTATGATATTCATTTCCTCTTCACACCCCCTCCCAGTTTATGCCCTCTGCCCTCAGTTCCCTCCCTCCCTTTCAAGTCCCTCTGTACCTATCTTCTCCATGCTGCTATTCCCTACTTATGTTTCCCGTGGCAGATGAGAATACCTGACCTGAAGTCGGGGAAAACTATTCAAGTCTCTCATCTAATATTTATGAGTTGTGTGACATGAGGCAAAGTCACTTTAACCTCTCTGACCCTTGGTTTTCTGATCTGGAAAAAGGGAATGATATTAGCACTGAACTTGCGGTTTTGTAAGAATCAAATCACTACGTATACAAGCACTTTGAAAATCACAAAGCACGCTATAGATGTGAACTGTACATACACACACCAACATACACATGTGTGTATATTGATGACTGCAGCTGAAATTTTCATATGTGTTTTCCCATCCCTTAGAAGGTGAGTTCCTTGAGAGCACCGCCTGTTTTGCTTTTCTATTTGTATCCTGAGCATGTAACACAATGTTTTGTATATAATAAGTACTGTTAATAAGTTACTGTTCATTAAAGAAAGGAGACAGGTATTTTAAGCTGGAGAGCCAGAATGAATTGGGGAGAGCAAACTGATTGGGTTGTGTGACAGGAAGGGATTACTCAGCCATGAGGTTGATACACGGGGTACGAGATGATTAGCTTATGATGGAACAGTTGAAGAAGGTCTAAGTTTCTCTGACTCAAGAATCTATTAGAGAAACCGGCAGGTGTGGGGGAAAAAGGGGAATGTGAAGCCAAGATGGTGGAACAAAGGCAGGAACTCAGCTGAACTCTCCCAACATTCCCTTCCAAACAATTTTATAATAATGCCTCAACTCGAATTCTGTAGTGACAGAGCCAACAAAAGGTTTAAATGAGACATTTTTGGAGCCCAAGACAATTTAGGAGATTGGCAAGAGAGGTCTGTGATGCCAGGGTGGGGGTCACTCCAGAGCACAGTGCATGGAGTGACAAAATCCTAAGCAGGTCTGGGAAGCAGCTGAAACATGGGCAGTAGCAGTTTGTGGAGCTCTCAGTTCAGAGACAGTAAGCAAACTGGATGACTGGCTGGAAACAGATTACAGGGAACCTTTTGCTGGTACAGGGTGAAGGACCCTGTTGCATTGTCCCTCTGTAATCCCAGGTATCAGTTCCTGGGAAAAGAAGAATTCTAGCACTTGTGACTGAAAAGGAGTAGGGGTCCTGATCACAGTTTCAGGGTGGAGAACAAGCCATCAATCAGCTTCCTAAGAAAAAACCCAAAGGACCAGATGGATTCACAAGTGAATTCTACCAAAGATTTAAAGAATAATTAACCTCCAATACTATATAAACTATCTGAAAAAACAAAGAAGGATTTCTACCAAATTCCTTTTATGGCACAAATACAGTGCTGATATTTAAATCAGGAAAAGCAAAAACAGAGAAAGAAAATCACAGACCAATTTCCCTAATGAATACTGATGCAAAAATTTTAAATAAAATACTAGCAAGGGGATTACAGCAATGTATTTCAAAGATTATATACTACGATTTTGTAGGATTTATATCAGGAATTTGGAGCTGGTTCAATACTAAGAAAACTATCAGCATAATTGACCATATCAATAACAAAATCTACATATTATATTAACAGAGACTGAAAAAGTTTTTGACAAAATATGACTCATTCCTATTAAAAACACTAGAGAGCATAGGAATAAATGGAGTTTTCCTTAAAATGATAAGTATAATCTATCTAAAAGCATCAGCAAAAATTAATTGAAATGGGGATAAGCTAGAAGTCTTTCATATAAGACTGGGGTGAAGCAAGGATGTCTATCATCACCACTATTATTCAATATTTTACTAGAAAGGAGAACTATAGCAATAAGACAAGAAAAAGAAATAGAAGGAATTAGATTACACAATGAGGAAACAAAATGATCACTCTTTGCAGATGATATGATGGTATAATTAAAAAAAATCCTAGAGAATCAACCAAAAACTTTTTGAAATTATTAATAACTTAAGCAAAGTTGCAAGATATAACATAAATTCACATAAATCATCAACATTTCTATATATTACCAACAAAGTCGAACAGGAAGAGAGAGAGAAATTCCATTTAAAATAACTGTGGACATTATAAAATACTTGGTAATCTACCTGCTGAGACAAACACAGGAACTATATAAACACAATTACAAAACACTTCATTCAAGTAAAGTTATATCTTAAGAATTGGAAAAATATCAATTGCTCATGAGTAGACTGAGCCAATATAATAAAAATCACAATTCCATTTCAATTAATTTACTTATTCAGTGCCATAGAATAAAACTACCAAAGAATCATTTTATAGAGCTAGGAAAAATATTTATCTGGAAGAACAAAAGATCAAGAATATCAAGGGAGGGAATCAATGAAAAGAAATGTGAAGGAAGGTAGCTTAGTCATACTAGATCTTAAACTGCATTAACAAAGCGGTAATCATGAAAACAATCCCATACTGGCTACAAAATAGAGTAGTGAACAATTGGAATAGATTAGGAATACACAATGGTAAATGACACTTGTAATCTAGTATTTGACAAACTAGAAGATTCAAGGTTTTGGGACAAGAACTAAATTGCTGGGAAAACTAGAAAGCAGTTTGGCAGAAACTAGATATGGACTAACATCTCACACTGTGTAACAAGATAAGATCAAAATGTACTGGCCTTGGAGTCAGGGCACCTGGATTAAAATCTCAGCTCTGCCACTTACTACTTGCATGACCTTTAACAATTCTAGGCCACAGTTCCTTTATCTGTAAAATGAGTGGGTTAAAGTAGTTGTCATCTGAGGTCCCTTCTCACTCTAGATCTATGATTCTCATAATCTTTAAAGTCTCTTTTAAGTCTAATAGAATTTTTTCTTTTTAAAAATAGATTTATTCTTTCTTTATTTTAACATTCATTTAAATTTTTTTCCAAATTCTCTCCCTCTTCTTTGCCCCTCCCCCACCCACTGAGAAGACAAGAAATGTTACTTCAATTAAACATGTGAAATCATACAAAACCTGTTTCCATATTAGGTATCTTATAAAAGGAAAAAAGCAAGAAAAATAAAGTGAAAAATTATACTTCAATCTGCACTCAGACTCCATCAGTTCTCCCTCTGCAGGTGGATAGAATTTTTCATCATAAGTCGTTTGGAATTCTCTTGGATCATTGTATTGATCAGAATAACCATGTCACTCACAGTTGATCATCATACAAAATTTCTATCATTGTATATACAATGTTCTCCAGGTTCTTCTCACCTCACTCTGCGTCAGATCATATACGTCTTCCCAGGTTTTCTGGAACCATCCTGCTCATCCTTTCTTATAGCACAATGATATTCCATTACAATCATATATTACAACTTGTTTATCTATTCCCCAACTGAAGGGCATCCCTTCAATTTCCAATTCTTTGCCACCACAAAAAGAACTGCTATAATTTTTTTTTTACCTATAGGTTCTTTTCCTTTTCCTTTGATGTACATTGTGCTTCCTCTTTTACAAAGAAGAGCCTAAAGATTTATGTAGGGATAGCCATTTGTGGGGTCTGTTATAATGGGAATTCCATTCACATATGCATTGGAGTAGTTTACCACTGATGTCCATTTGGACTCTCAAATTCTGTGTTCTGACTCCAAAATTGGTACTATTTTTTCCTTGGTAGAGAAAACATAATTAAAATGAAAGAGAGGGTTGAAGAGTTCTTATTCCTTCTCTCTAATACCAATTGATCCATCCCAAACAAACCCTTCCTTGATTTTCTTTTTGCTCCCAGCATGGCTTTTTACAGCCCTTTTTTGTCCCTGACATTCTTAAATAAAGGGCAATGGAAGTATTGGTAGTTGCATAGCGGGTTATATCTACCAAGTCTCACCAGCATCTATGAAGTTGTACTGACCTCCTTGCAGTAGGATCTCTAAATCACTTTAGGCCAGGAGTACTATCACCTGTCTTCTTGGATCTTGATTTTTAAAAACCCTTAGAACTCTCTACTGAAATACTCCTTATTATGTCATACCTACTAAACCCTATAGAATCTGGCAAACAGTCTTCTTCCTCCCTTTCTATTTTTAACTTAAAACTTTCTTGATGAAATATTCTAAGTTTCATCAACTAAGATGATGAAGGAACAAATTCTTCTTGGATCTCATTACATGTACTCCACCTCTCAACCTACAGACCAATCAATGAAGACTAAGTGAGCCTACTTATGCACTAAGCAGAGAGTATTCAAATACTAAACTGAAATAGTTTGTCTTCAAGAAGCTTACAATCAACATGAGTCTGGGGGGAATACATATTCATTGAAAATACTGGATATATACAAAATATATACAACAAGTGATTAGGGTTGGTGAATAACTAAAGAAGTCAGAAAAGATCTCATAAAGGAAATGGCACTTGACTTGCTGAAGGGAGCTGAGGATGGAGATGAGGAGAGCATTCTATGAATGTGGGAGAGAGCTTGGACAAGGCATGGAGATAGAGAGTGGAATGTCACACATAGGGAACAGATAGACCAGTTTGACAATAAGGTAGAGCACAGAATGGGGAGTAATGGGTTAGGAAATAAGCCCTTACTTCCCATCAAATGGAAATGATATGCTGGGAAAGACTTTTAAATGCCAAACAGAGAAGTTTGTATTTTGTCTTATGCCTAGGCAATAGGGAGCCCCTGGAGATTCTTGAGGAGGTGAGTAATAGATTTATGCTTTAGAAATATTAATTTGTCAGTTCTGGGGAGGATGGATCAAAAAAGAGAGATGATGAATATAGGGAGGACAATTAATAGGTACTGTAGTCATTCAAGTGAGAGGCAATGATGGACTAAACTACAGTGGCTATGACGCGAGCAGAGAGAAGGGGAGAGATGCAAAAGGCAATAAGAAAGATAAGAGCCCTTTATTCTTATATTTCATGCCCCAGCCCAGAAATCCAAATGCTGCCTCCAACATCATTATTCACTTCTAAGATTTTCTTTTCTAAGTTCCCTATTGTAATAGTAATGGAATATAAAGATACCCCTGTATTGGCTTGGTTTTTGGTGTTAAAACCCAGAGCTTGTTAATCCCACTTGTGGGATGGACTTGTTGACGTGAAAAGAGAGGGCTGGACTGGGAGGAGCTGGTGACGTAAATTTGGAGAGACACAAGACAAGAGAGAGGCAGAAGAACTTTTTGGAAGCAGCACCTTTGGAGGCAGAGAGAGAGAGACTGAGAGGATTGCTGAGGGCCACTTTGAATTGCCCAGGACTTTTGAGACCTGCCACCCAGAGATGCCAAGGACTTAGGAGACATGGCTGTTATGCTGGTACTTTGTCTGTTTTGATGTTGTTTTGCCAGATTTGTCCACTGGTGAAGGACAGTGCTGTTGTTGCAGAAGTCTTAGAACCCTGCTGTTGGTTCCAAAGCCCTGAAGAAGGATTTTCTTGTTGTATGTTTACAGAAATCCTGGAAGAGGGTTTTGCTAATGTTTTCAGGGGTCCTAGGACTGTTCTGCAGACAGAGAATGAATTAATGAAGAGATTGGCAATGTATCTTGTGGCCTTGCTAAGCTTTGTCTCCCCAGGAACAAAGATTGCTGAGAACTTGCCTCCTGTCAAGATGAAGAAAAGACCTCCATTTGGGCATTAAGTGCTGTGCTTAAGCTTGTTGTAACTCTGGGGTAGATTCAATTGTGATCCAGGGGTGGGGAACTTTTGACATTTTTGTGTTCTATGATTGAAAAAATGAATGTACTTTACTTATGGTTGGAAACTAATCTCCATTTGAGAAGAGGGGCTTTGTGATGGACTAAATTGAAGGTACAGCCTAGGGGTGGAGTAGTGTTTAGAAGAGGGTCTTTGTGATTGATTGATTGAATGAATGTAATGTCCTGGGGTGGGGTAGTATTTGATTAAATCAGGTAGTACTTGGAGATTATTGAATCACACTTAGTAAATGCTGTATTTTGAATGATGCCATATTTTGATTCCCTCTATTCTTAATTTGTCACTGAATAAAATGGAGAGCACCTATGCTGGTATTTTGAACCTTGGGAAGTTGCCTTTGCTTGGCATTATATTACACCTATCTTTCATTAGAAGCAGTGAAGAAAACATCATTTGTGACCCTAAGATCCTCGGTATAATGCTCATGTCCCTTTCCTATCCTTAAAAACATTTGGTAGTCCCCTTTGGCCTAGTAAGCAAAGTTAAAAATGTTTAGCCTCCTAATTAAAGTTTTTCCAAATCTGGTACCACTTTATTTTCCCAGTGTTAACTTCTATTGATCTCCTCCATATCCTCTATGCTCAGGACAAACTGGACTACTTTCTATCCTCCTTATGAACCTTGCAATATCCCACTTCCATGCCTTTGCTCAGTCTGTTTTCTTTCTGCCCCATTCTTAAATCATTAAATTCCTTCTCATTCTTTTTTAAACCAAACTCTAATGACACTTTTCCTGACTTCTCCAGTTGGTAAGGACATTTACCCTCTCAAACCTGAGAGAATATATTGTTTGCACTTCCTTTATGCATTTATATATTATTTCATATTATCATCGTGTGTCAGCCCGGAGACGCTTGATCTCTTTGCCAAGTGAAGCAACCTGACAGCCAAGGGCAACATCAGTATAGAATATAAACTCATTTGCAAAACATTACAGGGGAAGATGGGGAAAGATTATGAGCAGTTAGCATCATTTCACAAAACAGCGAACAGCAGCCCAGGGGAAAAGTGTGAGGAAAACTTGGTTTGAGATCTAGCTAAGCCAGACCTTTAAGCATTTTGTAACTATTTTTATCACCAATGACAGTAAAACCACAACCTTTAGACCCTAAAACCTCAGTCCCTGATGTGTTATAAAAGAGTAGAAGTGGCACCAAAGAAAATGAAGTCAGAGAGTTCAACTGGACCAAATACACATAAAAGAAAACCATGCTATAAGCAATATATTGAAATAATGACTCTCCAGATAACAAAAATAGGAGAACATACCAAGTGATTGGGGGAGGGAACCTCAGTCTTACCCTCTGCAACAAAGGGGTGCTTGAAAGGGCTTCAGTAACTCTGGACCCATACTCCTACTATTTTATTTATAAAATTACTATAAGACTGACATACATAGTTATCAAAGGTAGCACTGATAAAAATATAAGAGAACATACATTCTTTCACAAACGATTACCTACAGTGGACAACTGACTTCAAGGATGCAAGATCCTACTGTGTTTCTTCTCTATTAACTATATTTTAAAAATAATTTGACTTGATAGAGTAAGACCTAGAGGCTCTTCTACAACAAGGTATCTCTTAATCCTACATCAAGATCATGCAACATTTCTCAATAGATACAACTGCAGACACAACTTGTTCAGCAGTTCTCCAATTAGCCATAGAAGGTGAGGTACAAAACAGTCAGAGCTGTGTTTACCAAAGGTATTTAGCATTGTCATGGAGGATGACTTCTTCAGGATTCAAGTAGAACAGATTCCCTGAATCAGGGGCTCTGGATTTGTTTTCATGTACATGTGTGTATGTGTATATGTGTAGATAGAGATGTCTACATCTCTACAAATAGAGATGACTAGATAGATATACCTAGACAAATGTCTATATCTCTAGAGACAGATAACTAGATAGCTATCTGCAGAGATATAGAGATAGATATCTAGATATGTCTATATGTCCAGAAATAGAGATAACTAGAGATAGACACATAGAGATATGCAGATATACTAATTCACTGCACGTCATAATCTGGGCAATAAGCATTCTTGATTGTTCAGGTGTAGCTTGTTAGGCTAATCTCTTTTGAGGAGCAATTGATCTCATTGATCTCATCTTCCTTAGCATTCTGGGATAGGATGTAATCAACACAATGTCACCTGCAAATTGAATCAACTAGGGACCTCATCATCTATGGCATATAGATATATATCTAGTTATCTCCAGCTAGAGATATAAATATATCTCTATCTAGATAACTATAGATATCTACAGTCCCTATCTAGCAATATAGACATGTCTTACCCATGATACAGTTTTTCAACACTGATGATACTGGCTTGTTTCACAAGGATATTGGCAAATGAACCTATGTAACTGAAATGGTCGCTTAAGTCCCTGTTTTTAAATTATTCAAAGACCATGAAACATTGCTATGCTTGGCCAACACCAAGGGTGACTTTAAGTGCAAACCCTTAACATTATGAATTGATCAGCTGATGAAAATATGACCAGAGATTTGAAGAACCCCTGGTTCAGTATTCACTAATTTGGATTCACAGTAATGAAATAGAACATAACTTCTGCAAATGATGAGACTCATTTGGACTTCATTTACTGGGCTTGTTACATGATGCAAAGCTAGAAGGGATGGCTAACATATTGGCTGATAGAATCAAGATTCAAAAAAATCTCAACAAGTTGATATTTTGGATTCAATGTATGATGTTAAAATTTAATAGCAATAAATGAAAAAACTTTAACTTGGGTTACAACAGATTACTTCTGGAGTGGCTAGGTGATGCAGTGAATAGAGCACAGGCCCTGGAGTCAGGAGGAACTGAGTTCAAATCCAGCCTCTGACAATACAAAAAAAAAGGCTAGCCGTGTGACTATGGGCAAGTCACTTAACCCCAATTGCCCTACCTTCCCCCCTCCAAAAAGCAAAAAAACAAACAAACAAACAACAGATAACTTCCCAAGTTCAAGATAAGGGAAGTGTGGCAAACAGTTCATCTTAATAATAATAATAGCAATAATAATAAGAGCTAATATGTTTATTGTACTCTTTATTGTGCCCATTGCTGTGCTAAGAACTTTACAAATATCATCTCACTTTATTGTTACAACAACCCTGTATGGGAGGTAATATTATCATTCCATTTTTTTGTCCTGCAGTTGAAGAAAGTGAGGCAAAAAAAAGTTAAAGTGACTTGCCCAATGTCACACAGCTAGGAAGTGTCTGAGGCTGGATTTGAACTCAGGTCTTCTCAACTCCAGGTCTTGCACTGTATTCACTAAACGACCTAGGTGCCCCTAATAAATAGGTCTGGGGATTTTAGTGGACTACAATATCAATTACTTTCTGGAGGGAGGGGGAGAATCAAATGTAAACACAAAAATGTATGCAGTCAGTCAATAAACATTTATTAAGCACCTACTATGTATATTTCAAGTACTGTTCTAAGTACTGGAGATACAAATACAAACAAATAATCTGTCCTCAAGGAGCTTACAATCGAATGGGGGAAGGAAGGAAACAGAAAAGGGCAGGTTGTTGTGGTATTGTAGGAGATGCTGGAGTATAGTGGAAAAATCAGAGAAGTCTCAAAGTAGAAGTAGATGTTCTGAGATGAGCTCCCTCTTACAATGAAGATTTTGGAGATCATGACTCCACACTCCAGTAAGAGAGACAGAGGATAGTGATAAGGAATAGTACAGGACAATTTGAGAAAAGAAAGAGCACTGAAAACTAGGGGAATCACAAAAAGTTCTTCTTAGGAGATAGCCCAAGAACTGAGCTTTGCCAGCCATGGTAGGGCTGTTATTTGGAAGAAGCATCAGATTTGTACTGCCCATTCTTTGAGCACAGAACTAGAAGCAATGGGTTGAGATTGTAAAGAAGATCTAGGTTTGGTATGAAGAAAAATTTCCTAACAATTAGAGCCCCCAAATGTAGAAAGAATGGGAGGTTTCTCCTCATTTGAGCTCTTCTACCAAAGGCTGAACATTCTCTCTTTTATGGTGTGGAAGGGATTCCTTTTCAGCTACAAGTTGGAGTCAGTGGTCTCTTCCAATGCTGAGATTCTTTGAATATTGGTGTCAAAAAGATAAATTTTGGGGGCGGCCAGGTGGCTCAGTGAGTAAAGTGAGTAAAATCCCCAGAGTCGGGATGACCTGGGATCAAATCCGGGCTCAGATACTTAGCACCACACCCAGAAATAACTGGCCATGTAACCTTGAGCAAGTTACTTAACCCTGATTGCTTAAAAAAATAAAAGATGAGTTTTAGTTCAGGGTATAGCTTAGGATGAATGAAAGTGCCACACAATTTCTCAAATGTAAACAAGTCTACTCTCTTCCTCTGGGTCCATACTGTTGTCCATCTGCAGTGACTAATTATCCACATAATCCTTTTACTGAATGACAGTTAACAGGTATTTGAAAAATTCTTCTGCAGCCTCCTCACCTGCAGAGCCTGCCTCACCTCCAAGTTTAACATTTTTCACCCATTATCGCCTTGTGAAATCTGAGAGTCAACCAGGACTAGCCCAGAAGAGTTAAATATCTTCCTGACCCTGGGCAACATAACTGTAAATTTCCTTGGCTATAGGCATCACAACAATGCTGTTTAGTAAGGTTTTTTTTTTCCAGTAGTCATCTAATGAATCCACAAACTTGGCTACTTTTCCATAGCTTCATCACACACTATAGATGCTACTTTAAACTTTCCAGAGCAATCACATACATATTGGCAAATTCCTCTTCCTTTTTCTGGATATACCATATTGTTGATTTATTAACATTGAACTCATGGCCAACAGCACTATAACTCATGCCTGAATGAAGCTTATCTAACACATGCATTTTCTCTATTTTCTCAGTACAGCAGGCACATCAAGCTTTCTTGTACTTTGGAGAACTAGGCAACACTTCAGCACTATACTTGGGAGCCATTTTAAACAGTGAAATCAACAAAAAGCACAAAAATGTGGAAAATGTGGTACTAAATGGATCACAGAAAGGATACTTGTTTACAGTATGAGAGTTGAAACAAGAAGGCAGAATGTTTGCTAGCTTGATCTCAGAAGGGAATGTGTCAGGTAACTCAAATTTTTCACCATTCTGCACATGTTAAGGAATGACCACAAAAGCACTAGGAATGTTGATTTTAGGATAACAAATAAATTTTAAGGAGCAAGGGTATTCACAAATACAAAATATGAAAATAACGATCAAGTGTATTGTGTATGAAGCACTTTGCAATTATTAAAGTGTTCTACAGACATCAACCACTATTATTGTTATTGCTTATTATCCATGCATGTCTTTATCCAACTTATTGATCTGGACAGCACAGAGTGAAGGAGAGATCCCTAAAGCACTCCACTAGAAATGTCTTTCCAAACAGACAATGAGTCTTTATAACTACTCTTTGGGCTGGCCATTCCACCAGCTCTGAATTATCTTAATTCTACCATTGTCTATCCCAAAGCTTTCCATATGGCCCACAAAAATAGCATGAATCTCTGTCAAAAGCTTTGTTAAACTGTAAATCAACTAAATAAATGACATTCCCCTGATCAACCAGTCTAGTAATCCTGTCAAAAAACTTAATTAGAGGAACTTCTGGGAGCCAAGATGGCAGAGTAATCAGTAAATTGCCATAATTCTTCTATACTTGCCTCCAAACAACCATAAAATAATACCTCAAAACAAATCCTGGAATAGTAGAACCAGCAAAAAGATGGGGTGAAATAATCTTTGAGCCCAACAAACTTGGAAGATCAACAGGAAAGGTCTGTCTCACTCAGATAAAAGGGGAACACAGTCCCACAAGCCAGAAGCAAACCCCACCTCAGCAAACCAGTGGTAGATCCTGAACCCCAGTGGGGTGCAGCAGGCAAATGCTAACATTAGGACCATCCCCTACTTCCTCCCCCCAAACATATACCTCAGCATAGCCAAGAGAAGAGGCAGACTCCAGCTCTGAGAACCACCACATGCTTCAGCACAGCCCAAAGAGGCAATCTCCAGTGACCAGACTCCTCTTAGCCCTGGCAAATAGGTCGAAGCCAACCCTATTGGTACCTATGTAAATAGGCAACTGCCAGCTCTGGGGCCCTGTCATGTGCTTCAGTGCAGCTCTAGGCAAATGTGTAACCTGTAGTGGTCAAACAACCACATGCTTCAGTGTAGTACTGGAGAAATACAGAAATACCCCACTAGCCTCAGCACATACCATACACCATCACTGGGACCCCAGCTCAGCACCAATTAAGCTGCCAGACCCCTACGGTCTCCAGCAGCCCCAGCCATCCCCTCTCCCCACACCCTCGGCACAGGATCAGATGCTTCCCCCCTTCCACCTTCCCCTCACCATGGGTCTCAGGACAACATCAGTACAGCACCAGGTAAACAACCAGTGCCTGCAAGAAGCCCTAGACAGTGCCCCTTCCACCCTGGGAGCGGAGCTCAAATTTAAAAAAAAGGAAGAAGGTCAAAAAAGATGTGCAAAAAAACAAAAAACAAATAATCTGACCATAGAAAGTTCATACGGTGACAGGAAAGATCAAAACACAAACTCAGAAAAGGACCACAATGTCAAAACACCTATCAGCAGACCTCCAAATAAAAATAAGGACTGGTCTCAATCCCAGAAAGAACTTATGGAAGAGCTTTAAAAAAAAAAAAAGGAGCTTGAAAATCATACAAGAAAGGCAGGAAAAAAATTGGGAAAAGAAATGAGTGTGTTGCAAGACAATTATGGAAAAAAAGAGTTAACAGCTTGGAATAAGAAAGCAACTGCTTAAAAAAGTAGAATTGACCAAATGGAAGCTAATGACTCTGTGAGACATCAAGAATCAACCAAACAAATTTAAAAGAATGAAATAGTGGAAGTAACTTGTAAAATGCCTCATAAAAAAATTGACCTGGAAAATAGATCCAAAAGAGACAATATCAGAATCACTGAACTACCAGAAAGTCATAATCAAAAGCAGGACCTAGACAGCATATTTCAAGAAATTATCAAGGAAAACTGCCCTGATGTCCTGGAATCAGAGGCCAAAATAGACCCTCTTGAATAATTTCAAGTTTTCATAGCTAGACAATCAGAATTAAACCAAAAATGTGATCTCCACAATCAAGACCCAAGAGAAGCATAAACAGGTAAAAAGGGGAAAGAAAACATAAGGGATTCAATAGAGCAAAACTGTTTATATCTGTTCATGGGAAGATGATAGTGATAATTCTTAAAAGTTATATCACTAATAGTACAGCTAGAAGAAATATCCATAGACAGAGGTACAGGTGTATGGTGAATTTGAGAGGATGACATAAAAAAATTAAGGGATGGGAAGAAAGAGTACATGGGTGCAGAAGGAAGGCAGAGTTAGAATGGGGTAAAATATTTCACATGAAGAGGTGCCAAAGATCTATTACAGAAGAGGGGGATATGGGAAGGTGGGTGATGGGCATTACCTTACTTGCATCAATATTGGCTCTAAAAGGGAATGATATACACAATCAGTTGAATATAGAAATCTATCTTACCCCAAAGGAAAGTAGGAAGGGAGATCAAATAAAGAGGGCAGGATTTGGGGGAAGAGACTGACAGAAGAGAGGGCAGATCAGGGAGGTGGTACACCGAAGCAAAACACTAGTGAGAAGGTAAAGGGTGAAAGGAGAGAGGGGACAAACAGGAGGAAGAACAGGATGGAGGGAAATACACAGGTAGTAATTATAATTGTGAATGTGAATGGGGTGAACTCTCCCATAAAACCAAAGTGGATAGCAGAATGGATCAAACACCAGAATCTTACAATATGTTGTTTATAAGAAACATACTTGAAGCAGAGAGACACACAGAATAAAGGTAAGGAGATGGAACAGAATCTATCATGTTTTAGTTGAAGTAAAAAAAAAAGGAGGGGTAGAAATCTTGATCTCAGACAAAATAAAAGCAAAAGTAGACCTAATTAAAAGAGATAAGGAAGGGGTGGCTAGGTGGTGCAGTGAGCACAAAACTATTCGTGTGACCTTGGGCAAGTCACTTAACCCCAATTGCCCGACCTTCCTCCCTCCAAAAAATTTTAAAAATGTTAAAAATTAAAAAAAATAAGGAAGGCAACTGTCTTACTGAAAGGTAACATAAACAATGAGGCAATATCAATACTAAACATATATGCAACAAGTGGTATAGCATCCAAATTCTTAAGGGAGAAGTTAAGTGAGTTACAGGAAGAAATAGAAAGCAAAACTATACCAGAGGGGGACCTCAACTGTCCCCTCTCAGAACCTGATGAATCCAATTAAAAAGTAAAAAACTAAGAAACTATGGAGGTAAATAGAATATTAGAAAAGTTAGATATGACAGACCTTTGGAGAAAATTGAATGGTAACAGAAAGGAATATATACATATATACACATATATATTCATATTCTTAGTAGCAAATAGCAAATACACAAAAATTGACCATGTAATAAGGCATAAAAACCTCAAAATCAAACATAGAAAGACAGAAATATTAAATGCATTCTTTTCAGATTATAGTGCAATAAAAACTGCATTCAACAATGGACACTAG
The DNA here is from genome assembly GCF_028583685.1 of Petaurus breviceps papuanus. NCBI lineage: Eukaryota > Metazoa > Chordata > Mammalia > Diprotodontia > Petauridae > Petaurus > Petaurus breviceps. The sequence goes on along the minus strand of NW_027185698.1, from coordinate 17,166,832 downwards.
AAAGATAGGTTAAAAATTAATTGGAAATTAAATAATCCAATCCTAAAGAATAAGGGATCAAAGAACATCATGGAAACAATAAATAATTTCATTAAAGAGAATGACAACAATGAGACAACATACCAAAATTTATGGGATGCAACCAAAGCAACACTTAGGGGACTATTTATTTCTCTAAATTCTTACAGCAACAAAATGGAAAAAGAACAGATCAATGAATTGGGTACACAACTAAAAAAACTAGAAAAAGAACAAAATAAAAATTCCCAATTAGGCACCAAATTGGAAATCCTGAAAATCAAAGGTAAGATTAATAAAACTAAATGTAAAAATAAAACAAAACAAAGACTATTGAAGTAATAAATACATCTAGGAGCTGGTTCTATGAAAACACCATAAGATAACAAAGTCATTGATTAATTTGATTTAAAAAAGAAAGAAGAAAACCAAATATCCAGCATCAAAAATGAAAAGGGTAAAATCACTACCAACAAAGAAGAAATTAAATTAATTATTAGGCAATATTTGGCCCAATTATAGGCCAATAAATTTGAAAATCTGAGCAAGATCAATGAATATTTGTGAAAATACAAATTACCTAGATTAACAATTTGGGAAATAGAATGCCTAAATAACCCCATTTTAGGAAAAGAAATTGAACAAGTCATTAATAAGCTCCCTAGGAAAAAAATCCCCAAGGCCAGATTGGGGTTCAAGATGGGTTCAAGAATGAATCCTACCAAACATTTAAAGAACAATGAATGGGGCAGCCAGGTAGCACAGCAAGTAAGAGCACCAGCTCCAGTGTCAGGATGACCTGGAGATCGAATCCCGGGCTCAGACACTTAGCACCCACCCAGAAACACCTGGCCGTGTAACTTTGAGCAAGTTACTTAACCCCAATTGCTTAGGGGCGGCCAGATGGCTCAGCGAGTAAGAGCACCAGCTCCAGTGTTGGGATGACCTGGAGATCGAATCCTGGGCTCAGACACTCAGCACCACACCCAGAAATAACTGGCCATGTAACCTTGAGCAAGTTACTTAACCCCAATTGCTTAAAAAAAAAAATAAAATAAAGAACAATGAATTCCAATACTATATAAACTATTCAGAAAAATAAGCAAAGAAGGAGTCCTACCAAATTCCTTTTACCACACAAATATGGTGCTGATACCTAAACTAGGAAGAGCTAAAACAGAGAAAGAAAATGATAAACCAATTTCCCTAATAAATATCAATGCAAAAATTTTGAACAAAATATTAGCAAAGAAATTGGCAGGGTTGGTTCAACATTAGTAAACCTACCAACACAAATGACCATATCAATAACAAAACCAACAGAAATCATACTATTATCTCAATAGATGCTAAAATAAACTTTTGACAAAATGCAGTACCCATTTCTATTAAAAAACACTAGAGAGCATAGGAATAAAGGAAGCATTCCCCAAAAATGATAAGCAATATCTATCTAACATCATCAGTTTATTATGTGTAATAGGGATAAGCTAGAAACCTTCCCAATGCAATCAGGGGTGAAATAAAAGTATCCATCATCACCACTATTACTCAATATTGTTCTAGAAATGTTAGCTATAGTAATAAGAGAAGAAAAAGAAATTAGAATAGGCAATGAGGAAACAAAACTATCACTCTTTGCAGATGATATGATGGCATACTTAGAGAACCCTAGAAAATCAACTTGAAAAACTACTTGAAATAATGAACAACTTTAGCAAAGTTGCAGGATATAAGATAAACCCATATAAAACATCCACATTTCTTTATATGACCAACAAAGCCCAGCAGCATGAGATAGAAAGAGACATTCCATTTAAAATAACTGTAAACAATATAAAATACTTGGGAGTTTTCCTGCCAACTCAAACCTAGGAACTATATGAACACAATTTAAAAAATTAAGAAAAAGAAAAAAGACTTTTCATACAAATAAAATCAGATCTAAACAACTGGGAAAATATCAATTGCTCATGGGTAGGTTGAGCCAATATAATAAAAATGACAATTCTGCCTAAACTAATCTACTTATTCAAGTGCCATGCCAATCAAACTACCGAAACTTATCTGATAGAAAAAATAAAAACAAAATTCATCTGGAAGAACAAAAGGTCAAGAATAACAAGGGAACTACTAAAAAAAAAACCACAAAGGAAAGTGACCTAGAAATACCAGATCTCAAACTATATTACAAAGTAGCAATCACCAAAACTATCTGGTACTGGCTAAGAAATAGAGTGGTGGATCAATGTAATAGATTAAGTACACAAGGCAGAGTGGTCAATGACCATAGTAGCCAAGTGTTTGGAAAACCCAAAGATTCCAGCTTTTGGGATAAGAATTCACTATTTCACAAAAACTGCTGGAAAAACTGAAAAACAATAAGACACAAACTAGGTATAGACCAATATATCACACCATATACCAAGATAAGGTCAAACTGGGTACGTGATTTAGACATAAAGGGTGACACCATAAGCAAATTACAAGAGCAAGGAATAGTCTACCTGTCAGATCTATGGGGAAGGGAAGATTTCATGACCAAACAAGAGATAGAGAGCATGACAAAATGTAAAATAGGTAATTTTCATTATATTAAATTTAAAAAGGTTTTGTACAAACAAAATCAATTAGATTAGAAGGAAAAAGAAAGCTAGGAAACAATCTTTACAGCACGTGTCTCTGATAAAGGCCTCATTTCTAAAATATATAGAGAACTGAGTCAAATTTATAACAATACAAGCCATTTCCCAACTGATAAATGGTCAAGGGACATGAACAGGCAGTTTTCAGACAAAGAAATCAAAGCTATCTATACGCATATGAAGAAGTGCTCTAAATCACTTTTGATTAGAGAAATACAAATTAAAACAATTCTGAGTCAAATCTATAAGAACACAAGTCATTCCCCAAATGATAAATGGCCAAAGGATATGAACAGGCAATTTTTGGACAAAGAAATTAAAGCTATCTATAGGCATATGAAAAAAATACTCTAAATCACTATTGATCAGAGAAATGCAAATCAAAACAATTCTGAGGTACCACCTCACACTTTTAATATTGGCTAATATGACAAAAAAAGGAAAACAATAAATGCTGGAGAGCATATAGGAAAATTGGCACACTAATGCATGCTGGTAGAGTTGTGAGCTGATCCAACCATTCTGTAAAGCAATTTGGAAATATGCCCAAACGACAACCAAATGCTGCATACCCTTTGGTTCAGCAATACCGCTACTAGGTCTATATCCCAAAGAGATCATAAAAAAGGGGAAAGGACCTACACATGCAAAAATACTTATAGCAGCCCTTTTGTGGTGGCAAAATATTGGAAACTGAGGGGATGTCCCTCAGTTGGGAAATGGATGGACAAGCTGTGGTATATGAATGTATAATACTATTGTGCAATAAGAAATGATGAACAGGCAGATTTCAGAAAAACCATAAAAGACTTGTACTAACTGATGCAAACCGAAATACATAGAAACAGGAAAACATTGTACATAGTATTAGCAACATTATGTGATGATCAACTCAACTCTACTCAGCAACACAATGAACCAAGACAAGTGTGAAGGACTCATGAAGGAAAATGCTATCCACATCCGGATAAAGAATTGATGGACTCCTCATGCCTACCATTTTCTGAAGAGGAGAGGGGAAGGAAGGAGGGGAAAAAATGGAACTTAAAATCTTGTAAAAATGAATGCTAAAATTTGTCTTGACATGTAATTGGGGAAAAAATAAAATACTGTTTAAAAAAAAAACTTAATTAGGATAGCCTGATATGATCTGTTCTTGATGAAGCCATTCTGGCTTTTTGAAATGATTGCTTCCTTTTCTTTGTGTTGATCATGGGAGGAAAAGAATGTGAGGGAGAAAAAAAATAAAACTGTATTAATTTAAAAATTAAATTTAAAATAAATAAAAAGCATTCTTCTTGCCAGAGAAAAAGAAGGAAAATAAAATTTGTGTGGTTCTAAATTCTTCTCTTATTCATGATCATCATTCAATTCACCCTAAGCATTATTGTTATCCCTTCTTGTATCTTTGCTCAATGAAGCTAAAGAAAACACACCTAAAACAAAACCCTTTTTTTCTCTCCTTAGTATTCCTTACCAGTCTAAGCTCATTTCTAAGGTTTAGTACTTCTAACCTTATTCTTACAGGGCTATGCCACGTTTCTTTATTCATTCTCTATTAAACTTCCCTTGCTTTCACCTTCTGGATGTACAACTTTAAAATATGGACTGGTCAATGAATTAGATCCCTGTGCATCTATGCTAATTTGATTAGCCCCTTCTTCTTTTTCCTTCTGTTTCTTACTCCCATAGCTTCAGCTACCACCTCTAAGTAGAAGACTCCCAGACCTATAATTCCACTCCTAACTTCTCATTTGAGTTTCAGATTGTTTCTCCAAATGTCTATATGTCATTTTCCTAGATATCTCACCATAACCTCTAAAAATAACCTTGTGTTTTCCTTTGTTATTCCTTCTAGTTTCATAATTTGTGATACAACTCTCTAATGTTTAAGAACTGGAGATTATTTTTATTCTTTTCTCTTCTTCATCCCTCAAACCAAATCATTTACCAAGTTCTATCAAGTCTATCTCTAAAGTATCTCTTATATCTGTTCCTTTCTCTTTATTCTCACTAGGAAGGGAAAGAGAAGGAAGTAAATCATTTATATAGTAACTACTATGTGCCAGACACTGTGCTAAGCATTTTTACACTTATCTTATTTGATCCAGGATGACCTTGGCATAGACTGTCATTATCACAAGACAGATTTACTACAATATCTTCCTAAAAGATCCTCCCACCTACATTCTCTCCCCTTTCCAATCCATCTTCCACACAATCTGTATTATATGTGCAACTGGTCAGGTTATTTCTCTACTTTAAAATATTCAGTTTATCCCTGTAGTATACTACATAAAGTTCAAACTCTTTGGTCTGGCTTTTGAGAACTCCTTTAGTCCCATCTTCTGGTGCAGTAATGTTCCACTTGTCTAGACTTATCTTATTTCACATCCCTTTTTTCACTTTATCCTATCACCCCCACTAGATTATTCTCTTCCCTCTGAAGATGTTATGCCCTTTCCCACCTCTATGTCTTTGTTTCTCTATTCACTAAGCCTAGAAGATCCTCTTTTCCCCTGTTTAACTACTGAATTCCTCCCTGTCATTCAAAGTCCAACTCAAATGCCAGGACCCCTGAACAGCAATAACTTTCCCACTTACACTGCATATAACACTTTGGTTTGCAAATCTCTAATGCAAAAACAGAATCTAATAATATGTTGCTTACAACAAATATACTTGAGATAGTAAAATGCACAGAGACTTAAAATAAGGGGTTGAAGCAAAATCTATTATGCTTCTGCTAAAGTATAAAAAAAGGCAGAGGTAATAATCATGATATTAAAAAAGCAACATCAAAAGTAGACTTAAATAAGAGATAAAAGGGAAACTATATTTTGCTGAAAGGTAATATAGATAGTGAATTAATGTTAATACTAAAAATATATGTACTAAATGGTATAACATTTACTTAATGGAAGAGTTAAATGAGTAACAGGGAAAACTAGACAACAAAATTATAATAGTAGGGGACTTCAATTCATCTCTTTCAGGCCCAGATAAATTTAATCAAAAATATGCAAAAACAAGTGAAGAACCTGAATGAGATATTCAGAAAATTATATTCTAGGCAAGCTAGATATAATAGACCTCTAGATATTACTGAATGGGAATAGAAAGGAGTATGCTTATTTTTCATCTATTTATGGCACCTTTGCAAAAAAAAATAAATAAATAAATAACCAGGATGGCCAGGTGGCTCAGCAAGTAAAGAGCACCAGCTCCAGTGTCAGGATGACCTGGGATCAAATCCGGGCTTGGACACTTAGCACCACACCCAGAAATAACTGGCTGTGTAACCTTGAGCAAGTTACTTAACCCTGATTGCTTTAAAAAAAAATAAAAATAACCAAGATGATTCAAGATGGCAGCATGAGAGTCAGCATTTTTGCTCAGCTCACCTAGCATACCTCCTCCATAACAACCTGGAAAATACACCAGGAATTCCAATAAGGAAAGCCAAGAAAGCCCAGGGTAACTTAGGAAGATACAGAGTCCTTTGGGCTATGGGCTGAGGGTTTCCAGGAGTCCATTGTGGTGGCAGTGGTAAGGAGTATTCTAACACCCAGGGACAATAAGAGGTCTGAAATTGAACACAAGGGAAGGAAGCATCGAAGCAGAAAAAGATCCCAGGCAATCTCTGAACCAGTGAAAGGGAGCAAGAACAGGTTCTAGCTGGCAGCTCTGTAACCCATTACCCAGTTCCAGGTCACAGTGTTATGGCAGAGAGGAGCAGTGGAGAGTGAGTGGGGCCCAAATTGTGTACAAAGCAAGAAACAAGTTCCAGAAACCTTAGCTGTGTGACTCTGAGTCCAAGAGCAGAGGAGGGACTCAGTTTGAACCTTTAACCCTACACATAAACTGCAGTAGAACAATCATGCCAGGAGCCCAAGACCAAAGAGGAGCCAGCAGTTCAGTCTTTGTTTGATGTTGCTTTGTCTGAGACCATGATTGCTACCCATCACCTTTTTTACGTTAGCAGAAGCATGATAGATTTTGCTTCAGTCTCTTATTTTAACTTTCTGTGTCTTTTCTGTTTCAAGTATGAACCTGCAGAACCTCCCAGCAGGCTAAAAGTGAATGAGTCCAGCGAAAGTCTACTGAAACTCAACCATACACAGTCCAACAGACCTAAACCTGGGTCAGGAACTTGTAGAGCTCCGACCAAGTGGGTAGTAAACAGGTTTCTTCTCAGATCATGACACTTTGGAAGCACCAAATATTTACAGGCTCTAAGACTGAGCTGTGAACACAACATAAGGACCTAAAAAAGACAGAAGCTCAGGCTTGACTTCTCCTCCAGAACTGAGCAGAGCCCAAAATAAACAAATGCAGAAAAGAAGAAATATTAATGCATCTTTTTCTGTCCACAATAAAATTTAAAATTACATTAGATAAAGGACTTTTGAAACATAGGTTTAAAATCAATCAGAAGCTAAATAACCTAATCCTAAAGAATGGGTGGGTCAAAGAGAAAATCATAAAAACAATCAGTAATTTTGTTAAAGATAGTGACAATAATGAGACAATATACTGAGTTCATGGAATGCAAAGCAATACATAGGAAAAATTATTTTTCTCAAAAATCTTACATCAATAAAGGAAAGAAACAATAGATCAATGAATAAACATGCAACTAAAAAAAACAAACAAGAAAAACAACAAATTAACATTCCCCCAATTAAACACCAAAATAGAAATCCCAAAACTATCCATTCTAGCAGAGATTCTCTGGGCTAAATTCAGGGACTTGAGGAATCTTAAGAACTTCCATCCTACAGCCCTGATTCATGATCCATTCAGATGCCCCTGTACTATCCAACTTAGGAGCAAAATTAACTAGAGGCAAAAGTGTGAAGTTGGTAACTTTCTCTGATGCATCTCAATGTTGCTGGTCCCTACAAATCTCATTAGGTTGTGCTTCGTGACCTAGAGCACTCACACTACCCTTTACATTTAGGGATCGCCACTGGCCATATTCTAGACTTCAATGAAATATACTTGCCAATTTCATTTACTAAGCAAAGGCTAGAAAGGTAATCTGTGACTAGATTACAGAGGGTCTTCAATACTATACTAGTGAGTTTCTGCTTTATCCCATCTGGAATGGGAATCTACTGAGAATTTTTTAGCAGAGTGGGGGGACACATGAAAGGTGATATTCTGGGAAGATGAATGTGATGGTGCATAGAATAGACTGGAGGGGTGAGAGAATGGCATAGAAACAAGACATAAGGTTATTATAATTATGCATGATGTAATAAGGGCATGAATTAGGGTGGTAGAAGTAGAAGAAAGAATGGAGTCAAGAGACTGGAAAAAGAAGAAATAACCACACACTTGAACACTAAGGCAATGAGGCATGGCAGAAAGAGTGCTAGATTTGAAATCAGAGAAAGTTCTGTTTTGCCACTCACTACTTGAGACCTTGAGTGAAACACTTAATACCTCTGGATCTCAGTTTCTGCATCTAGAAAATGAGGGGGTTAGACTAGGTAACTTCTCAGGTTCTCTCCAGTTTTTTGTTTTTGTTTTTGTTTGTTTTGCTTTTTTGGAGGAGGGAAGGCAGGGCAATTGGGGTTAAGTGACTTGCCCAAGGTCAAACAGCTAGTTTTGTGTTAAGTGTCTAAGACCGGATTTGAACTCAGGTCCTCCTGACTACAGGGCTGGTGCTCTACTCTACTCACCTTGCCACCTAGCTGCCCAAGGTTCTCTCTGGCTTAAAATCTATGATCCTAATAACCCCTTGGGAATCAGATCTTACCTGCCACCAGCCCTGTTGGGGATAGTCTAACAACATAGCAATGCGGGCCTCATGGTTTCCTCTGATCCCCTACAGAGTACCTAAAGCTCCATTATGATACTCATGGATGTCTGAAAGAGACTGGGGAGGGGCAAATGGAGTGGTAATTGTCATTCAGATACTAGCCAAATTCACTAACCTATTTTTGCCCTATTACTCCTTTTTCCAATTTTTATCCAATGTATTTATTCAATGTGAAAGTCACTAAATTAATTTTTTACATGAGTAGAAATTGTCAATTTTAGAAGCACATATGCGAATCTCCCTGTACAGGAGGGAACATGAATCCGATTAGTTAAAAATAGCATTTGTACTCATTCCCCCCACATGCTAATTTTAATAAACTTACTCTGGAATTAGCCTGCCACTATGAAGATAGCTGAACATCAAAAATATTCCTAATAAGAAGTGAACATGCCTTTTAACAAGAGTTTCAAAGACATTCAGGGAACTTTTTTCACTTTTTATAAAATAACAAAATATTTTATCTAAAATATTTATCATCATCCTCTTCCCCACTTCCCCATTCTCCAACTCAGCCCCATATCTGAGTTTCTCCTCTCTCTGTCAATGACACCTCCATCCTCCATCCTGAAACCTTGGAATCATCTCTGACTCATTCCTTCCCATTTTCCATATCTAGTTATTCACTAAAGATGATCAATTTTTTCCTTCCCTCTTTATACAGGCTGATGCCTCCCTAATCTAAGTCCTCATTGTCTCATACCTGGATAACTACAACTGCCTCCTGGCTGCTCTCTCTGACTCCTCTTTATTCTCTAAATCATCCAGCCAAACTAACCTTTCTAAAACTGCTTTCATCTTTTTGTTCAAAAACTTTCAGTGGCTCCCAATATCATAGAATTGTAGATTTAGAGCTGGGTGACATAGACTTTAGCAGTGATCTTATCCAACACCTTATTTTTACAATTCAGGAAACTGAGGCCCCATGCTGTGTGTTGTTTCCTTTCCTATTTTACTATCAGCCATATACTTCCTTCCCATTCTTTCACAACTTCTTCCATGAAGTTTTCCCTGACTACTTTCTATTCTCTAATCACCAGTAGCACTGTCTGTACCACAGTTTAACCTTTAATTACATACCATCTTATTTTGTTTGATGCTGTTACATGTATTTTTATCTTGTTTTCTCAGCTACAATGCAGCTCCTTAAAGGGTAAGGACAAAGTTTTATCAATTTTCAAAAAGGAAAGACAGTAGAATTTTCAAACTACAAGCCATGGACCTGGACATTAACTCCTGACAAAATTTCTCAGAATCAGACAGATGGTAGAGTGAGTAGGACACTGGTATCAAATTCTGAAAGATCTGAGTTCGGAATCTGCCTCCGACACTTACTAGTTATGTGACCCTGTACAAGTCACTTAACCTCTCTCAGCCTCAGTTTCCTCATTTGTAAAATGAGAGATAATAAAGCAACTACTCCCAGTTTTTTTGCAGTACTGAATAAGATACTAAATATAAAAGCTCTTTATGAACTTTAAAAGCGTTATCTAAAATGCTAGCTTTTGTTAGATTTGTGAGCCCTCAGAAAGGGAAACTGCAATCACCAAGAGCCAGTATGGCATTATTATTATTATTATACTATTTTATTACATTATTATTATATTAATTATATTATTATACTATATTATATATTATTATACTATTATACTCATATAGTACCTAACATATGCCAAGAAGTGTGTTAGGAGCTTTACAAATATTATCTCATGTGATTTATACTGAACCACCCTGAAATGTAGGGGTTATTATCCCCATTTTACAGATGAAAAAACTGAGGTAAACAGAGGTTATATGACAAGTTCAAGGTCACACAGCTAGTAAATGCCCGAGGTCAAATTCAAACTCAATTCTTCCTAACTCTAAGCCTAACATTCTACCCACGGCACCACCCAGCTGCATAAAAACCTGATTATTCACAGAGTAACTAGTCAGGCACACATGAGGAATACTACAGATATTATACACTTTAATTTCAGAAGAGCACTTGACAAGAGTGTCATGTTGTCTTTGAGAATGAGATGGAGAAATGTGGGACAAATGATAATGCAGATAATACAAATGGTAATAAATGGACTGGGTAAATGACCTGACCCAAAGATGACTGACAAGTCATTCATGAGCTGTTGTTAGCTTTGGAAGGAAGTCTCTAGTGGACAGAGTGCCCTAGAAATGCTTCCTTGGCCCTGTGCTGTTCACCATTTTTATCGATCATGAGAATGAAGGCATAAATAGCATGCTTGGCAAATTTCAAAATCACAGCATCTGAGAACTGGAAGGGCCCTCAGTAGCTGACTAGTCCAGGCCATGCATGAAAGGCACCCCATTCACAGGTGACATGAAGCAGGAAGGCAGGGAAGATAATTAGGAGGATCCAAAGAAATCACAACAGGCTGAACTAATGGGCCAAATCTGAAAAAATGAAATTTAATACAAATAAGTGTGAAGCCCTAGACTTGCCCCAGAGGGAGGGGAGGGGGGGACTGAGGGGAATAAGTAGCAGAACCAGAATAAGAAATTCCATTAAAAAAAAACAGGGGGCAGCTAGGTGATACAGTGAATACAGCACCGGCCCTGGAGTCAGGAGGACCTGAGTTCAAATGCAGCTCAGACATTTAACACAAAAACTAGCTGTGTGACCTTGGGCAAGTCACTTTATCCCAACTGTCCTCCAAAAAGCAAAAAACAAACAAAAAAAAATAAAACACAACCTGTGTAAGAATAGCATGGGAGAAAGAAGAATAGATGGACAGTCCCTTCTATGGAAACAATATTAGAGTTTAAATGGATTATAAATTCAATATGAGTTGGCAGCAAAATACTAATAACAACAAAATATCTTGGGTCACACTGAGGCATAGTATCCACAAAGAAAGAGGTCAGAGTCCAGCTCCTCTGTCCTCATCAGACCAGACTTGGAGGACTGTCTTCAGTTCTGACCCTACATTTTAGAAAATCCTTAGCATCCTGAAGGGTGTTCAGAAGAAGGAGACCAGAAAACAAAATCATAGAAAAGAAAAGCCTGGAACAGAAAGAGCCATTAGTTGTTGGCTATGTTTATCCTAGAGAAAAGATAACTTAGATGGGGCACTATGGCTGTCTTGAAACATCTGAATTGTTGTCATACGGAAGAGATGAGATTGGTTCTGTTGGGTTCCACAGAGCAGAACTAGGAGCAGAGAGGGGGAAATGGTCAGCTCAGTGCTGTGAGATCTGAAGAACAAGGGCTGTTTCAGGGTTCGGGCCATTGCTATTGTTGTGGTTGGCATTTCTTTGTATCTTCAGCGCTTAGCACAGAGTCTGGCAGATAGATGGTAGGCACTTAGGTGTTGGATGCCTCACTGACTCAATATAAGAGAAAATGTCTTTGGCCATCAGAGCTGCCCCCCAAGTGTTCTGAAAATGAATGAGTCCTCTTGTTACTGAAAGTCATAAGCCAGAGGAGCATTTGTCAGAGATGCTGCAGGGGAGTTCCTGTTCAGATATCTGTTAGACTAGAGAACACCTGATATCCCTTCCAGATCTGAAATTCCATGATTCTATACATGTCTCTTTATACTACCTAATGAAGTTAACACAGTGTTGGGCACACAGATCCTCAGCAAATACCTAAGCAAATACCTCAGCAAATACCAAATACTTATGGCATCACAATTTAATTTGTCAAAATGCCAAAAAATACTTTTGAACAAAGTATCATTTGGACTAGATTATTCCTATAATATTATATATGTTATATTACAATAATATTATGTTATAATACTATAATATTTCAACTAAATTATATTTCTATAACATAGGAAAACATAATATAGGAAGGTATTAAGAAAAATACAGTTTTAAAATTTGGGGCCTTATAATTCATACTTTGTATGTACATCAAAAGTTTTTTGATTTGGTGAATCATTTCAAGATTTGATCAGGATTTTGGAAGTTCAGCTTCAGCAGCAATGAAAATAACATTTTCCTGGCATTGGACATTTAATTTCTAAGACAGAAAACTAGACGTGCCTCTTTCATGGAGATGGCTTTGTTTACCTGGGGGCCTAAAACAGAGTGGTAATTTCAGCTTGTTACAGTAAAAATATGAAAATAAAAATGATCTCTAAAGGGTCATCTTAAATGAGAATAACTACCTGTGGGTAAACAGGAAAACAAACTGATTAAAAGGCTGTAGGCAGGGAAATAGATGGAGTTGGGTCCCAGGTAGCGTTATTCTCTTTCTCCTTGAATTTAATGCTTGGAGACCTTTATAGGAACAGATATTTTACAGAAGTATAAATATATAAGGGTAAGGGAACAAAGTTTGGAGAGAGACCCTCCTATTCCCCTAGCCCAGTTTCAAGGACCACTGGAAAACCCCATCCACACTTCTGGGTTGGTACTACATTCAATTATATTCAATTTAGCACTTCAATATATACTGCCTTATGTTGTTTGCTGGTAGCTTCTCATGTAAAGTCAGTGTCCCCAGTCTGATTGCAAGTTCCCTGAGGGCAGGAAGTAAGTCGATATACACATTTGTATCCCTCACTTATATTAATCCTGGTCCAGAAATAGGTACCCTGGGATGATGAATCGAATCACGTTAGCTTCACAATTAGCTTCTCCAAGGCAAGGGAAAGGGGAAATATAGAAATACAAAGCTAGTTCTGCAGACTAGTATTGAAAATATAAAACTGCTATTTCAGAAATGAACATTGTGCTCTAGGATACCTCAGCCTTCTTGATTGAGGCTTATTGTGTTAAGATTCTCCACCCACTAACCCCTTCCCCCAAAGAAGGGACAAAGAGAAGGAGGAAGAAAAGGAGAGAGGACTAGAGAGAGGGAGGGAAAAGACAGGGAGGGAGATGGGGAGAGGGAGGGAGGGGGGAAGAGAGAGACAGAGAGATAGGGACCGGAATGAGGCTCTAAGGTGAAAATGATGGAAGCATTGAGAGGAATTTAACCACTCCCTCCCAGAGTCAGTGACAGAGAAGAAAGCCAGGCATAGGCTGGCATGCACCCTAGATATGGAAAAAGCATTTTGAAAGATTAAGGAAGGTTAGATGCAACTAAAATCCTACAACAAAGTTAGCCCAGGAGGGATGAAAAGCTTTCAAGAATGAAATGCTAAAGACACAAATGGAAACAATTCCCATGAGGACAGAAAACAGGAATTGTCTGATGAGACCAATGTGGATGCACAAGGAGTTCCCTGCAGAGCTGAACTCACAGGTTGAGTCAACCTTAGTATGAGTCAGCAAAAGGACATGACAGCCAAAAAACTTTAATCTTCCTCACCTTGGGCTACATTAAAAAAAAAAAAAAAAAGATTTCCCAGATAATCCTTTGATGCTTTGCCCTGACCAGACTACAGCTGGAGGACTTTCTCCTGTTGTGGGTGTCACAGTGCAAGAGCATTGGTGAGCTGGAAAAGCATCCAAGGGGGGCCACCAGGAAGGACACTGAAGGGTCTGAGATACATGGCACAAGTAAGGAATTGCTGAAAGAATTTTAGACTGGAGAAGAGAGTGAGGGGGAGGATGTGATACTTGTCCTCAAGGATCTGAAGTGCTACCATGTAGAAGCAGGATTATATTTGATCCCAATGGGCAAAACCAGGAGCAGTGGATGTAAATTGCAAAGAGGAAAATTTAGACTTCACATCAGAAAAAAAAAAATTCCTAACAATTAGAGCTATTGCAAGGTGGAACAGACCACCCCAGCATGGAGTCATTTGCCCCTCTCTGGCACTCCTCAAGCAGGGCCTGGACCAGTGCTTGTTGGATTCCATTCTCCCTGAGGCCCTTTCCAGTTCTTTGAGTCTATGAGTCTGTGATCTGTCCTCTTCTCCCTCCTCAAACAGCCCCCACTTTTCAGGTTTTGATCACCTATCACCTGCGCAACTGAAATGGCTTCTTACTTGGTCTCCCTGCATCATCTTTCTCTGCTCCAATCCTTCCTCCAAACAGCTGCCAAAGTAACTATCTTTAAGCCCAGGGATCACACATCTTTTCCCCTACTCAACAAATTCCAGGGGCTCCCTATCGTCCCTCAGATAAGCACCTCTCTTTGGTCATTCAAATTCTTCACAACTTGGTCCCAACCCACTTTTCCAGCTTCATTATCGTTTACTCCCAAGCAAACTGGATTTCTTGCTCTTTCTCCCACATAACACTTCGTCTCCTATTTCTATATGTTTGCACTTGGTCATCCTCCATAGCTGGAATACATTAGTTCTTCACATCCTCCTAGAGAATCCCTTACTTTCTTCAAGCTCCACCTCCTACACATGAAGCCTTTCCTGATCCCCCTAATGGTAGTGTCCTTCCTCTCTAAATTAACTGTATTTATTTTGTACATACTTAAATATGTACATCTCCCCCAACACAACATAAACTATTCAAGAACATGGGCCACCAAGCACCGTCTCACAAGTACCAGATGCTTAATAAATGTTCGTTGAGTAATGGAGAAGGCTGAAAGTCTTTGCTAACCATCACTTGAATGGCAAGCTAATGCTCATAATGGGAATGTAGGGCAAGAAGGGAAGGCAGGAAATTGTAAGCTTCTTGAGGGCAGGGTTATGTTTTGGTTTTGTAGTGTCTTCCACATAATAGACCTTTAATCAATGATTGCTGAACTGAATTGTTGAAGGGAAACTTTCAGGAAGGATGTTGTTCAATTGTTTTTTCAGTCATGTCTGACTGTGACCCCAACACTATCAGATCACATCCACAATCCAGTGATGTCATGAAGAAAATGGGTGACTGTTCCTTTCAAATACTGACATATACCTTGATTCCTGTCCCTGTTTTATTCCTTCAACAGATATTTATTAAGACTCTACTTATATGAGAGTCTCAATTCCACAGAAATGTCCCAGGCTCAGTGTTGTCACAAGTATTACTAACAGGCCCAGGTGGAAGGCGGAGGAACAAGGTAACAGTTCTTCCCAAAGGAAATGGCTTTATGTTTCAGCAACCTGCCTCTGGGCTCTAGGCTTCTCAACAGCTGGAAGAAGAGAAGCCCTTTAAAAACTCCCTTTCACTCTTTCTCTGTGCGGTCCCAAAGCCAGGACCAGATTCTCACTAGAGAAAATTCTACCTTTCCCTAAATGGGAAAGCCCACTCCACCCCTTCATCTGCCCCCCACGCCCCGACTGATACCAGATGGCCAGAGAAGAGTGACGTCCAGTTAGAATAGAAAGTGCTGGGAGAAAAAAGCGTTGCCTCGGGGGGGAAGAGAAAGGATGCGGTGGGGAAGAAAGGGAGGTCAGGGAAACACCTGGCTGGCTCCACCGTCCACTCGGAGCAGTCATCCGGCCAGCTGCGCGCCTGGGGGAAGGGGGAGGGGGCGGGGGGAGCCAACCACAGCTGGCGCGTTCCTTGTTGCAGCTCCCCCCCACCCCGCTCCCACCCCGCAGAATTGGAGGCGGCCTGGGGCCCAGGCCCCTTCCCCAGTCCCGGCTGCACATACAGCCAGCCTGGGCCCCGGGCCCGGGCGCAGCGCCTAGCACGTCCTCGGCTGCCTCACCTCGCTCACCAGCCCCTGCCAGTCGCTCTCGGTCCGATTGAAATTCATGGCCTCATCCATGCGTGAAGCAGCTTCATCAATAACCTCCTCCCCCGCCCTGGCTCCCTTCCTCCCACCCCCAGCCCCAAGCGGCCTCGGCGGGCACCGAGAGGGGCGCGGGAGGGGCGGGCGCCCGCAGACCCACGCCAGGACTGGCCCCACGCCCCGCGCCGCTGCCGCCTCCAGCTGCCACTGCCCGCACTGTTTACCCAACGTCAGCCTTAGCGTGAGGAACGGGAGGAGGAGCTCGAACCGGAGCCCGAGCCGGAGCCCAGCCGGAGCTGCTGCTCCCCTCCGGGCACAGGCACCTGCCACCCTCCTGCCTGACCCGCCGGGGCTCCAGCAGCAAGAGGCCCCGCGCCTTTGAGACCCACTGACTGCAGAGGTGGCTGCCATTCACACTGGGTCTAGGGAGGGAGTCGTACTCCCTTCCCCTACCTTCCTCCACCCCCCCACCCCCCCGCAACCCCCAAGTCCCTACGTGCAGCCACCCTGGGGTGGACGGCAGATGGCTCGCCCTAGCCAGGGGCAGAAGCGAGGGCCTTCAAGTCCTACCGAAATGGCAAAGACAATGCGTTCTTATTTGGGGTTTTTATTATTAACAATCACACCAATAACATAATATGTCTATGGACCCACATGGATTCACCTTTTAGATAATTAATAATGCTCAATCATCTTGGTTAATATTTAGACTATCCTCCCCTGAGATGCCCCTTATCTTCATTCTACTCTGGGATTGGATTATTTAAAGTATCCAGAAAGGAGGTGGGGAAATCCAATTTAAATCCACTTTGCAGATGGAAGAATGGAGCTACAGTTAAGGAAAGCTGATCCTTATTGCCAACCCTACTTCCCAGCTGAAAAGAAAGTCTGAGATAGGGCATGCAGAATCCCAGGGAACTCTGAAGAAAGTGGTAATCCCTGAAAGAAACTGGCTTCATTCATAGGCCCTTGTGCCAAATCCCCTGGCAGAGCCCAGAATCAATCAGGGACCTTGATTAAGCACTCACATTTAGATAACATTTTAAGGTTTACAAAGTACTTTCCTCACAACAACCTGGGAAGGCAAATAATGCAAGTATTTTAGTAGGGTTCAGACTGAGAAACTCCCACTACTGAAAAATCCTTCCACCTAGGCCAGTGCAACTTACTATTTTGCAGTCCTAGAGAGTTGCCTGGGGGCCCTGAAAAGTTAATCAATTTATTAAGTACCTACTATGAACCGAGCATTATGCCAGAAATTGGGAAAACAGAGACAAAAATAAAACAATCTCTGCCCCTCAACAAGCTCATATTCTATTGGAGGGAACTACAGGAACACATAAGTACTTACAAAATAATCAAACAGCATATTAAGAAAGGGAAAAACTGTAATCCCTGTGGTCCAGGAACTGACATTCTAATGGGAGAGATGCAAATAAATGCAAATAAACTCTGTAAATACAAGATACATTAACACGATGTCCAAAAATCTTTGTGCAATTTTAAGCTTTTAAGCTATTATAGCTATAACATATATGATTATATATAATATGACATATTATGTTTTATGAAATATTATTATATAATATGTAGCATAGCTATAATAGCATAAAACTGAAGTTTGGGGGACATACTATATAGTATAAAAGGGAGGTAAATACAAGATAATTTAGGGGACAAAGCACAAGCAGCTGTGGGGATCAGGAAAGGCCTCATTTAGGATGTCATACAGGAACTCATATTTAAAGAAAGCTATTTTAAGCAATTTACCCATGGCCTCACCCTAGTGTAAATATTACATACATTTTATAGATACTTTCATATCTATTGTTTCATTGTTCCTAATGACAACTGAGAAATAGGCAGAGCAGGGAATATTATCTCATTTACATATGACTGTTTCCTCCAAATGCATCTAATCTATCCAGGTTATCCTGAAATGAATGAATGGATGAATGGATGGATAGATGGATTGATAATGCATTTATGAAGCACTTACTATGTGTGAGCTCCTGTCCATAGCTTCCCAAAATATTGGATTGGGTTGGTGCTAGGTGCACTCCTCTGCATCTCTAGGCATTGGGTGAATCAAAATAGAACACACAGACTGACCACTGGTTATCTATCTCATTGCTAAACTGACCGACTTCCTTTTCTGTTCATCTATTGGATGACTTCCTTTTTGCTTATTCTTCATAATTCTGCTTTCGAAATATGCTTCAGCCTACTCATATCTAATACAGGATACTCCATTGCCTTTGGGATGACTTCCTAATTATTCAAGGGCTCTGGTATTCTATGACCCACAGTCATACAACATCACTAAAAGAAGTATGGAATCATTATAAGTAAATAGAATGTGAGGTCCTTGACAGCAGGCATCTTTTGTCCTCATATATCCAAGTGCTTGGTACCCTGTAGGTACTTAATAATAAATGCTTATTGATTGACTCAATAAAAGAACTGCTCAGTTGTTTTTTTTTCAAGACAATCCAGCCTGTTCAATTCTGGTGCAACTCAACCACTCTACCTGAAGTGTCTGTCCAAGGTCTGTCTGTCTATCTATCTATCTATCTATCTATCTATCTATCTATCTATCTATCTATCTATCTATCTATCGATGGGTCAGTTTTATGGCCTATCCATCCAACTTCAATATCATTGTCTGAACAAAAGCCATTCTTCATCTACTTGGGTTTTACTGAGTGAATTGTTAGGTTTTTGTGATTGTGGGCCTTTTTGTTAATTCATCTTTCAAAGAATCTTGTATGATTTTGACATATTTGTGGAAGATGTTTTTTTTTTGGAGGACAGCCTGTAAAGTATCATTTGGCTCTTAGGAAGTAAATGGTTTGGTTTGGTTTCATTTTTTCAATAATCAATTATAAGCATTATGTGGGATTTTATATTCTTGTACCTTTCAGTCACCTGTCTCACTATACAGAGGTGATCTACTATATTATTTGAAAAGGCCTAGCTTTGGTTTGGTGAGAACAGCACTGGCCTTAGTATAAAAAAGACGTGTAGGAGCAGCTAGGTGGCATAGTGAATAGAGCACCGTCCCTGGAGTCAGGAGGACCTGAGTTCAAATTTTACCTCAGACACTTAACACTTACTAGCCGTGTGACCTTGGGCAAGTTACTTAACCCCAATTGCCCTGCCTCCCCCCCTCCAAAAAAAAGCAAAATAAAATAAAAATACCTGTAGATAAATCCTGTTTCTAATACTTGATATCTATGTAACCTTAGGCTAGTATTTTAACTTTGGGTCTCAATTTCCTCATGTGTATAATGAGAGCTGGACGAGATAGCTTTTAAGAATCCCTCTAAATCTATATCAATGATCTTTCTGATACTTTCATCGAAGCTGTCCTTGATGCGTATATAAATTGCTCTGATGAAGATTTTTACAGAGATGGTAAGGTAGAGAAATAGATTAACAGAATTAATATTTTCTTATTTGCCTTTTTTTTAGTAATAATCAGGCAGATCAAGTTCATAGAAGTTAATCTGATCATTCAGTGGCCCACAACTGATAAGTGGCAGTGCAGACACTACAAGCCAGGTTTTTTGGCTCCCAAAATAGTGTTCTTTCCATTATACTACCCTGACTCTTGAGACCATCAAAGCAATTTTACAGGTTTACTGGGATCCTAAGAGTTAACACAAGCAGTGTTGAGGGAGAAAAAAAGAAAGAGAAATAAACACAGGCTAACAGTCTGACATTTCATACTTAAAAAGCAAATTGCATTCTTCCTCTGAATCACTCTCTAATAACCCATCAGGTTTAGTTTTGACCTGTGGTCCTGAACTTTTAGACTGAGCAAATGTAAACTTGTCCATCTGTCACTTACCAGCTATGTGACCCTAGGAAAGTACCTTAACCTCTCTGCATCTTAATTGTTGTTTTTTCAGTCCTAAATAGGGATGGTGATGCTTAGAGAATCATAACATTTAAGTGCTAGAAGGTTTCTTAAAGATAGCTTAGTCTAAGCCCCTCATTTTATAGAAGATAAAGGTATGAATCAAGAAGGTTATAAGACTTAACCAAAGTTTGTTAGTTTGTTAGTAGCAGAACCAGTATGAGATCTCAAGTATCCTAACTCCTCATCCCAATTTATAGTCTAGTCCTTTTTTCACTCTACTTTTAGAACTGAAAGGGACTCTCTTATTTTACCGATCAAGAAATTCAGACCCAGAAAAGGGAAATTAATATACTATGGACCTGCAAAAGGGTTAAGAGGTGAAAGCACTTTGTAACCATAAAGTGAAATATAAAAGTGAATTATAATAATTATCATTCAGCAACAGCTTCCTTGCTCCCATGAAGAAGGGGGACGTCCCCAAGAAAATTGTGAAAATTTGTCTTTGGCCTTTTCCCTATTTGTCTCTTTCTCTCTGTCTCTCTTTCTCTCTCTCTGTCTCTCTCTGTCTCTATCTGTCTGTCTGTCTGTCTGTCTCTCTCTCTCTCCTGTCCCTTAAGGAAACATATACTTTGTCCCATCAAGGGCCTTACTCTCTAGGCTATCAATCAAATTGGAAAGTAATCTCCCCCAGGATGTCAGTTATTGAAGGTTTTAAGGTATTGCCATTCATAAACCTTTAAGACCCAAAAGAATATTTACCTAATGGTAGAAGTTTTGACAAATGATTTGGGGATGAGAAGCCTTACAATAATACCATATAAATAACTACGTGTTTCTTCTCTCTATAAGAAACCCAATTTTTTCTTATCCTTCATTTTCAAAGACCCTTTTAAAACTTGTATTTGCATTCTTTCTTTAATGTAAGTCGGTTAATTAAATGTGTGTGTGTGTATACACCTAAGTATATTAAATGGAGAATGTTTCAAGAATTGAAAGCCTTATACTCTAAAATGTAAAGAAACTTACAACTCAGTTGCCTAGTTTTCTAGTTCATTGGTTTTTGAGCTGGAAAGGGAATTCTAACCCCTTTGTTTTTACAGATCAGGAAACTGAGTTTCAGAAAATTAAAAGACGGGTCATGAAAGCAATAATATTTAAAGCTCTGATATTGAACCCAGATTCCCTGTAATCCAAGTGCCTCCCCTCTCTTGATTATCTCTTGTCTATATCTTGTTTGTACGTAGTTATTTGCATGTTCCCCTAGTAGACTGTGAGCTCCTTGAAAGCAAATCCTCTGTCTTTTGCCTTTCTTTGTGCCCCTCTGGTTTAGCACGGTGCCTGGCTCATTATTGTTCGGTCCCATACAACTCTCTGTGACCCTGTGGACCACATCATCCAGGGGGTTTTCTTGGCAAACATATTAGAGTGGTTTGCCATGTCTTTCTCCAGTGGATTAAGGCAAAGAGGGTTGAGTGACTGTAGCAGCAAGCACCCCAAGCACATCCTCAGGGTTTGCTGCCTATACAGGTTCTTGGATCTGCTTTGTTAAAGGAAAGCAACTCAAAATGGGTTAACAAGCTTACTTTAATCAGTCAGACATATATCGTTTACCTTGTTCAGGGGAAAAAGGTCAGCACCCCAAACTTCAAAATATACAGACAGAATTATCAAGACATTAACAGATCAAGTAGACAGCTTTCCAAACTGTCCAACCATTACATCCATACCCAGTCAACATCTGGGTTTCCACATCTGGGTTTTTCAAAGCCGGGGACTCTCAACAACGGCTTCCCAGAATTCAGATCAAATCACAGAACACTTCTCAAAGTGAGTCCCAAAACAAAGCTACACATCAGGGCTTATATAGCCTTCTCCTGGCTCAGAGAATGTAACAACCTTATTGACTCACTGGCCAATCAAGAAGTATCTACTGAAAAACAAGCCTCCCTCCCCAGGCTTCAGGTGCATTTTAGCCTAGGGGCAGGGAAGATCTTCCAAATTTGCATTCCGATTACAGTGACTTGCCCAGAATCATACAGTTAGCAAGTGTCTAAGGTCAGATTTCAACTTGGGTCTTCCTGACCCCAAGCCCAGAATGCTATCTACTGTACTACCTAGCTGTCTCTGCCTGGCTCATATTAGGTCCTTAATAAATGTTTGACTGATTGACTAAATCCAGTACTTACTCCCCTCCATTATATGTTTCCCCTTGGAGCATTTATATTCCTAGCCTCATTGCAAACCTGCTTAGCTTGTGAAATGTGATGAAATAGTAGACCAAGGCAATGTAGCTCCAAGCTATCTTTTCTATCTCATGTTATTAATGCAACCTGACATTGACTAATAATAATAATTATGCAGTTTAGGCACCTATATCAGAAAACCACTAGATGCCTCATCAATAGCAACCCCAAGTGACTAAAAACAAAGCTTACCATGTTATAACTTCTTCAAATGGGGAAAAATACCTCACCAACCTCCTTTAATTTTTAATTAAATAGTCAAAGTTAGATAGACCTATAGATCCTATAGGTCCCACTTGAAATCTGGAGAGGTAGTGTTGGCATGGAAGATAGAGGGTCAGCCTTGGGTTCACAAGACCTAGGTTCAAGATCTGCCTTCAGGCAGATGTGACTATGTAACCGTGGACAACTCAGGAAACCTTGTCTCCTTCCACCTCCCCTCCCCCAACCAACTCTCTCATTTTTAATGACAGAAGAGTTATTCACCTGAATTGGTGAAAGAAGTTTTCATACCAGAAGTTCCCTATGATCAATGAAATGATAGGTATGGAGAAAAAAGGCAGCCATCAAAAACCTCTTGTTTTATATCAGTCACCATGAAGTTAAATAATGGAGAAACTTCTATTTTCATTTCTCCTTACTTGTTCCTGTTGTTTTCTGTCATTCAGTTGTGTCTGAGTGTACAGGAGCCCAGGGACATTGTGTCCCCATTTGGGGGTTTCTTGGTAAAGATACTAGAGTAGTTTGCCATTTCCATCTCCAGCGTGTCCCCATTTTACAGATGAGGAACTGATGCAAATAAATGGCTTGCCCAGGGTCACAAAACTAGTGTCTGAGGCTGGATTTGAACTCAGATCTTCCTGACTCTAGTCCTTCCCTCTATCCATGGTACCACGTAGCATCAGTTTTTCCATATGTAGTCATAGCCCAGCGACTGATTTTTTGCTGTTGTTTTTGTTTAGTCATTTCAGTCATGACCCCACTTGGAGTTTTCATGGCAAAGATACTGGAGTGGTTTGTCATTTCCTTCTCCAATGAATTAAGGCAAACAAGAGATTAAGTGACTTATCCAGTGTCACACAGCTAGGAAGTGTCTGAGGCTAAATTTGAACTCAGGTCTTCCTGACTCCAGGTTTAATGCTTTATCTATCCACTGAGTAACCAGCTACCTCATTTTTTATTTATTGGTTTATTTCATTATATAAACAGATATACACAGTTTTAGGAAAAGGTGTTCAGATGATTTTGAGTGACATGCTTCACCTTTAAAAATTTAAGGGGGCTTTAAGAATTAACATTCATTAACACTCTAAGGTTTTCAAAGTCTTTTGCACACAGTATCTCATTTTATCCTCACAACAACCCTGGGAGGCAGATGTCATCACTGGCCCCATTTTCAAGACTAGGAACCTGATGATAAAAGAGGGTGAGTGATTTTGCCAGGGTCACACAACTCCTAAGGGTCAGCGTGAAATTCAATCTAAGCTCTAAAGCTTACTGCAAATCTGATGTTCTATCTGCTACACAAGGGTGAGGTCAAATCAGCCAAACTTAAGGAATGAAAACTGACTATGTCTGGATGGCAAACACTATCTCTTGGAGTACTGGGAAGAAAAGACCCCTAGAACCTAGAGTCAGAAGGCCAGGATTCTGCCCTTGGCTCCTGCCTTGACTCACAGGCCACAAGGAGCTAGGTCTGTTTCATTTTCTTCTTTGGATGCCCTGTCTCTCAGCACAGGACCTGGTATATAGTGCACACTTATTAAATGCCTGTGGATTGCTTGATTGGGCAATGGTAATAATACATCTCTGGAAGTCTATGCTGCTGCTGCAGCTGCAGCTGCTTCTCTTTCACCTTCTCCAGGTGTCCTGAGCCAGAATTTCAGAAAGGAGCCCCTTCCTTTTGGTGATTTGAAAGCTAAGCCACCTTGCAATAAAGAAGGACTTTTCTTTTTGTTCCCCATCAGCCTCGTTTGGGTGAGATTTATCCCTTTATACCTAGCCATTTTTTTCCTCCTGCTCAAACTAGGTCAGAGAGTCTAAAAGAACGGGGTAAGA
The DNA here is from genome assembly GCF_028583685.1 of Petaurus breviceps papuanus. Taxonomy (NCBI): domain Eukaryota; kingdom Metazoa; phylum Chordata; class Mammalia; order Diprotodontia; family Petauridae; genus Petaurus; species Petaurus breviceps. The sequence goes on along the minus strand of NW_027185698.1, from coordinate 17,142,630 downwards.
AAATGCCTCTTTACAACCACACTTTGCACAAATGTACTTAAAACTCAGACGTGCTCTAAGGTACCCAAATCCATATTGGAGTGAAAGGAAGCCATTTTAGTGGTGTCTGGCCAGGAACTCAATTGGACCAAACAGATAATGGAACACAATTCAGCCACTTTACAATGCTCCCATCTTTCTTGTTTGGGTGGTGGGGGAAAGACTACGGTTCCCAGCATGCATTGCTGCCAGGCATCTCTCCCTTCCCTGCAAACGGGCAGTTTCCGCAGACTGAACCTTGCTTTTCTTTCAAAAAAGAACAGTTCTTTTCTTCCCCCCCAAGTTCGGCCTATGCCTTCTGCAAACAGGGCTTGAACAGACCATCTATCTCTCCATGGCCTGACTCTGGGTTCTCCATCTAAGGGCCCTAGGCCCTGGAATCCCGTTAGAAAGCCAGCAGGGAATGCTAGAAGCCCTGCTAGGCGTGCTCCTCTACTGGGGCACGTCTCTCCTGCTCTCGGTCCTCCACCTTCCTCTTCCTCTTCCCATCCCTCCCCCCCACACCAGAGGCTGTTCCGTAATCCCTCCCCGCCCAGCAGCAAACAATCAGCAACCAGCGGCTTCACTCCTGCCCCCGCTGGCTGCCAATCAGCGGTTCAGCGGGGAGTGGAAGGAAGTTCCACTCCCCGCTGAACAGACGAGGTGCTCAAAATGACTGAGTAGGCCTGATAACTGGCTGGCAGGCTGGGGACCCGCAATTGCAATCCTGAGGGGGAGCAGGCAGCTCCCCGCCCCAGCCAGTGATTGGCTTGGGCACTGGGGGAGGAAGGGGAGAGTGGGGTGAGGGCTGGGGGAGGTGAGGAGGTGCAGCCCTCTCTGCTGACGGTGATGGCCGGGAGAATGGAAATGGAGGTGTCAGGGAGAGGGAAGGGAGTGAGTGGTGAAGAAGGGGTGGGGGTGGGAGGTTAGAGAAGGGGAGATGGAGAGAGAAGCAGAGCCCTGGGGCGCTTGATGAGATGTCAGACAATGAAAGAACCCTGCACACTGAGAAAAACTCTGGCAAGGGAGAAAGAGAACAGACTAGAGAGGAGTGAGAATGTGGGCCAGTGGAATGGGTTAAGTAGGAAACAGAGGAGGAAGCAGTCCCCCAGCCCTGGGATTATTCAAATTCATTGTACTTATTGATAATGTATTTCATTTATTCAGCTGGGGGGGGGGAGGATGTGTGTGTGGAGATGTGATTCAGCACAAAATTCATGTAAATTTATGTAAATATATATGCAGACTAGTTGCAGCCCTGGGGCTCGTGACAAGTTGCCAGTGTGGCCCTCCCTGATGCAAAGGTTATGGGCGATTGGACTTCAGGAGCTGAAAATAGAAAATGCCCTGGCTTCTGTGTCCCTTCCACTGCAAGCCAGGAAAGAGAGAAGACCCTGTCAGTCCGGGAAGTTCACTATCTTAAAAATATCAGCTAAAGCTACAAAACTGAATCACCTACAGTGTCCCCTTGTCACTTTCTTCATGCATTGGGATGCTGGATCCTTTTTTTCCCCCGCCTCCCCCTTTTCTGTACAGATGGGAGTTATTTTTCATGCAAGTGATAGGAGCGTTGTTTCTACCTCCCACCCTGAGAAAGAGCAATGAGGTTGAAAAAAGATAAAGAAGGCAATTTGAATTATGGGGTGAAGAGGTGGCATCCTAAATAAATGGCCAAGATTGATAAAATATTTACTGTCTATTAGGTTGTCCTTCAGAGCAATTTCTTTGAGAATTTTTTTTTTAATTCTGCAAAAACGGTGTCATGTCATTTATCTAATGACATGATTCTCCAAATTTTATTAGGCAGCATCACTCCAGCTTGGCCCAGCACCATCATAGTGCAGCAGAATGTGCCCATCCATTCAGATGGCATCATACTGCAGGGTTATGAGATGATGCTCTCATAATGTAATCATCAAAGATGGCAGCCGGTCAAACAGAAAAATGTACTAGACCTGATGTCCCAAGACCTGTGTCCACACTAGCCTGATTACCTGAGAACTTAGAATAGGACTCTCAGTTCTGCTATTTACTACTAGTGTGACCTTGGGCTGGTTGAGTTAGTTCAGTTCAACAAATATTTATCCAGTACCTACCATGTGCAGGACACAGGGCTAGGCACTGGGGATAAAACAACAAAAAGGAAACAGTTTCTGACCTCAAGGAGCTTATGTTCCATTGAGGGGAAAGAATATGTGTGCAAGTGAGAAAATATGAAGTATAAGTGAATTCATAAAAAGATATCGAGAGAGAGAAGGGGAAGCAAGAAAAACCTCACTGTTTTGAAGGAAGCTAGGAAATCTAACAGAGAAGAGGTAATACATTCCAAATATGGAAGAACCAGCCTGTTTAAAAGGTATACCTTTCTAAGTCTTAATTTCCTGATTTGTAAAATGAGGGAGTTAGACTAGATGATTTCCAAGGTTCTTTTCAGTTCTGATTCTATGATCCTAAGTCATTTAATAGCTCTGAGCCTCAGTTTCCTCATTAGTAAAATGGGGATAACAATACCTTGAAGGTTAATTATGAAGATTAAATGAAATAAAAAATTCAAAAGTGCCTTGATATCTAGCACTTATTAATAGTTGACTGTGGTCTGCAAGAGTGACTAATCACTGTCAAATGTGGGAGAGTCTAGAAAGATGAGGCTGAGAGGAAAGAATGAAGTCTATAAAATTATGAAGGTGTTCCATAGTCATGAGTTGCTTTGGTCCATAATGAAGTTCTCCAGTATGGCTTCAACTACCAGGGTTAAAGGAACCACTGTTTACTAGAATAAGTTCCAGGTTATCAGTATCCTAGGAGATTTGTGATAGAAGAGATTCATCAGGAGATGCAAACAGGGAAAAGGGCAGACAAAATAAAGGGAGTCATTCCAAAAGAGAATGGATTTAAATAGAGCTACCAGAGAGCCAATGGAAAAAGAGACCAGCAATGGAAAAGCAAACAGTAGACTGTGGTTGGAATAGGGAGATGGAAGGGGAGGCATGTAACGAAGTAGACCCAAAAGAATCCAGGAAGACCTTGAAAATCCTGACAATCCCAGAGCCCAATCTGTCCCAAGAAATTTCTGCAGAATTGCATGAGACAGATATGGCTGAACTTTAAGATCCTATTATTGGGCCATGAGTTCAGAAGCAGTTATATCTTTTCTCTGATATACTGAGGGGATAAGCAGGCATAAGATTTTATCTAACCTGAAACCTTATGAAGAGGTTGCACCCCATCATGTACAGCAGCAGAGAATAATGATTCTGTTACTTGACAACTTTTTGTTACTTATGGTGCTTTTAATTCTTAATTAAACTCTTTTTCTGCTGGATTTATGTCTTGCATGGTCTATAAATAGTACTGCATTGGTGGGACTCAGAATGTGATTTCCAAAACAGATTAGTCAGAATAACCCACGAGGAAGCTGGAAAAAAGGAGCGAGGGACTCTGGAACCAGAGGTCAGAACTGTCAGAGGTTCGTCTGTTACAGATAATTATCCTGAGAATAACTTGCAAAGGAGCCACTATTATCTTGGGCTTCTGGAAAAAGTTACAAAGATGGATAAGATAAATATATTCATTGTATCCCAGAACATTTAAAAGAAGGAGCATCACTTAAAATTGTAGGAGATAGATTTTTCACATACACACACACACACACATGCACACACACCTCCTGTCACTCTCTCCTCCCCTTCTACTCAAATTAGGAGTGTCAGGGTAAGAAGGCAGTTATAAGAGAGATAGTACAAAAGTAAAAACAACAGACCTTGGTAACAGATTGGATATGGGAGGTGAGAATAAAGAGTTGACAAAGACTCTTAGGTTGTGAGCATAGGGGACTGGAAGGATGGTGGTACATCTTTAATCCTCAGAGCTATTACAGAGATTAACCACCTGTGATCTCCTTGTTAGAGGTGAAATACTATGTTTCAGTTCAGTACTTTTTCAGTCAGATCCAACTCTTTGTGACCCCATTTAGGGTTTTTTGGCAACGATGCTGGAGTTGTTTGCCATTTCCTTCTCCAGTTCATTTTATAAACGAGGAAACTGAGGCAAATGGTGTTAAGTGATTTGCCCAGGGACACAGTGTCTGAGGCTAGATTTAAACTCAGACAGATGAGTCTTTCTGACTCCAGGCCCAGAATTCTCACTCCACTGCACCCCTAGCTAGCCAAAATATGTGTAGAAAAGGCCTAACTCATTGCACCATTTTTATTGTTCTTTTTTTGGGCACCAAAGCCCCCAAGGTCCATGTGATTAGAAGCCTTTTAAAGTTTTTCCTAAGGACCACAGTCATGTCTTATAAGAAGAGTTTCTAAAAAGATGTTCCCTCTATAAAGTAGGATTTTAATACAGTTGATGAAGAAGAGAACCCAAGTAATTTTTTTTTTACTTTTTCGAGGCAGTCAGGGTTAACTTGTCCAGAGTCACACAGCTAGAAAATGTCAAGTGTCTGAGGCCATGTTTGAAGTCAGGTCTTCCTGACTCTAGGGACAGTGCTGTATTCAGAACATAAGTTCTTTATGGAAGTCAGTCTTATTGGAAACAAGACTGTACTAATCTCATTGTCTTTTAAATGTAAAGCACCCTGATTAATCCGTGGCATTTATATAGAGTTTTAAAGTTTGTGAGGCACCATAAATAATTTCATTTGAAACCAAAAATACCTTGTGAAATAGGTACTATACATATTACTATTTCCATTTTACTGGTGAGGAAATCAGTGCCTAAAAGAGATGCCTTGCTCATAGTCATACAACTAGAGAGAGTCAGAGGTAAGTTACAAATACAGGTCTTGCTTTGCTGACTCAAAATCTAGCATTCTCTACCCACCACTCCAGGGTAGACTGGAAGTCTAATTATCATTCTACCTCAATGAGACTTTATGCTACCTGTGAGTTACCAAGTTCTTTTAACAGAAATAAAGAATTTCAGCCTCGTAAAAGTCCTCTAGTCCCAGTGGTATCAAACACAAATAGAAAATAATGGCTTATGTTAACTTAGACAAACCAAAATTTAAATCATCTATGTTTTAGCACATTTTTGTGTATTTTGTTATGTATTTCCCAACTACATTTTAATCTGGTTCAGATGCACTACAGAGTTTTGCAGTCAAGGGAATTGAATTTGACCCCTCTGACTAGAATAGCCTATACTTAGGCCACAATTCTTGTAACTTCTCCAAACAAAGGTTGGTCATGGAGCCTTTGCTGCAAGAACTCTAGTGACCCTCATTTAACTCTTAAATAGCTTGAATTGGATAGGAACTGGAGTGGTTTCACTGGTTTCAAGAACTCCTAGACAAGGAAGCTCTCTCTACTGATCCAGGTTTGTATCTTGTCTGCAGCTCACAGTTGCCCATGGAACTAAGAAGTTAGGTGACCTGCTCAGGATCATAGAGTCAATAGGTGTCAGAGACAGGACTTGAAATCAAGTCTCCTTGACTTAGAGGCTAAATTTCTATCCCTTATACCCCAGCTGAAACCAGCCTCACTATAACTACCACACTTTTCTCCTCACCTGGGTTTAAAACCTAGGTGTTCTCCTAAACATCATACTATCACAGCCATCTCCAGTCATCCTGATGAATATCTGGCCCCTGAACCCAGATGGCTCTGGAGGAGAAAGTGAAGCTGGTGACCTTGCACAGCCCTCCCTCCCTCAAATCAAAGTCAACTGCAAGTCATGACATCATTTCCCTGATGCCACAATCCTCTTCAAAAACAAAGGACAAGGGAAGCTCCTAGGTGGTGCAGTGGTTAGAGCATTGGCCCTGGAGTCAGGAAGACCTGAATTCAAATCCAGCCTCAGACTGGATTATTAACACAAAAACTAGTCATGTGACCTTGGGCAAGTCACTTAACCCCAGTTGCCCTAAAAAAAAGGCAAAAAAAAAAAAAAGGACAAACACAATAACAGCAATAGCCAATCTGTTGGCAAATCTCATTTCTTCCTTTAGAACATCTTTCTTATAGGTTCCCTTATCTTCAGTTGAACAGCCAGTATCTTGGGTCAAACCCTAATCACTGCAAATTAATTACTCTCCCTACCTCAAGCCTCTCCCCTCTCTAATCCATTCTCCACTCAGCTGCCAAAGTGATTTTCCTAAGGTATAGATCTGATCTTGTCACTTTGCCTCCACTCAATAAACTCCCCTGGTTCTCCATTGCCTCCAGAATCAAATGCAAAGTTTTCTGTTTGGCATTTAAAGTTCTTGGTGAAATGGGCCCTTTCTGCCTTTCCAGTATTCTTAAATTTTTCTCCCTTCCACCTACTCTGTGATCCAGCAAAGTGCCTCACTACTCTTCACATAGGACAAGCCATCAACCATCTCTTTGCCTTTGCATTGACTATCTCCCATTCCTGAAATGTTCTATATCCTAACTTCCACCTTTTAGTTTTAGTTTCCCTGGCTTCCTCCAAGACTCAACTAATGTCCTACCTTCTACAGACCTGTCTCATCCCCTTGAATTGCTAGTCACTTTTCCCCCTGAGATTACCTTCCATCTGCTCTGTATAGATTTAATATGGAGAGTTATTTATTTATATGTTGTTTCTCCCATTAAAATGTGAGCTTCCTGATGGCAAGGATTGTGTATGCATTTCTTTGTTTCCCAAGGCCTGGCATAATGCCTGGCCCATAGAACCACTTAATAAATGTTTGTTGTTTTAGAATTATGCTCTCAGGTAGTAAATTTACATAGGTGCTATATAATTCACAGTTTATAGGCCTGCTGATAAATACTTAACAATCTTCAAGCCTCGCTGACTTTGTTGGGGTTCCTGTGCTACACGGACTTTGGCCTTCCTCTAGGCCAAATCTCTTTCTACTGTAACTATCGGTTTTGGTACCTTATGCTTTGGGGTTGGTGGGGTCCATTCCAGCTTTCTTTTATGACTCTCAGTTTAATCGGGTTCACTGCTGGGTTCACAATGCACCATCAACATGTGGGGTCAGCTCCTGTACTTCAGTAGAACAATGTGATTTGCAGCTCTATAAGCCTTTAGAATTGTTCTTCCAATCTGTTGGATCCTTTTTAGTGTGCAGTAGAGACTACGCAGGACTTTCGGACAGACTTAGGAAGCTAAGTTCTCCTTGTAACTTCTCTCTTATTGGAGGTTTTTGCTGTTTTCTGATTGTGTAGGTGGAAGGGTTTATGTTCATGAACATTCCTTAGAAAACAGCAGTAACCTTGGTCTCAAATACAGTGTCCTCAGTTGTGAGAACTCGTTGGACCAAAAATGTCTATGACTTTTTTTTATCCCCTTTAGATTTTCTTTTTTATTGATTTTCCATTTTTAGCACAAGATTGATCACCAGCGAAATACCAATTTACATACAGATTCTGCTTAACTCAGCACCCATGTAGTTTGGACTTCATCTATAAAACAAAGATTTTTTTTTTTACATGAGAGATTCTATTATCTGATGATTCCCTGATGAAACTTGAGAGTGGGTCTAGAGGGAACAACTTTAGGAGGACCATAAGCCTTGTCCAATTACAATTAGATAGTTCTCTCACCATGACAATCAAGCTGTTCTCATGGGTTTCATCATTGCTTTATTTTTAGCTCTCTTCCATGGCTACAGACCCCATTGCCAACCCCCGTTGGCCATCTTCCCAATGCACATTCTTGTTTATGAGGGGGAACAAGCAAAAGAGTGTGGATGGATCATAGGACCACAGATTTAGAATGAGAAGGATCCTTAGAGACTTTCTAATCCAATCCCTTCATTTTAAAATGGGGAAACTGAGTTTCAGAAAGGTTAAGTGTCTTATCCAAGATTATACAGATAGTAGCAGAAATGAGACCGAACTCAGGTCCTGTAGCTGCAAATTTAGCACTCTTTCTATTTATTGTACCACGTTGCCTCCTGATCAAATCTGTCACCATCATTCAGCAACATTCATTAAACATTTCCAAAGTACTTTAGTGGGCAGAGATCAATGTGATAGGTACTGAAGGAGATTAAAAAGTTCAGATGAGACACAGTCCCTGCCCTCAAATAGCTTATAGTTTAGTAGTTTATATCACTGGAAGATAATTCAAGGTAGACTGCCTCCTGAGAGAACTGTAGAATTTTTGAGTCAAAATGGATTTTAGGAGTCATGTACTCCAACCACCCTCAGTGGGAATCAAGTGATTTTCCTAAGGTCACTAGAACCCAGGTAATTTTATCCACAGTCTAGAACTCTTTTCATAATAACACATTACTGGATTGCATTATTGTCCCATGTTAAGGATAGCATGATTTGAAGAGAAAAGGTAGATAGATAGAAACTGACAAGAGGACAAGTATAGATCAGAAAAATTCCCTGATGGGTAGAGGTATCACAAACCAGCTTGGACCAACTCGGCAGGGGGGGAGGAAGGGGGGTAGGCTCACAGCTGGTGCTCCCCTTCACTGGCAGCCATTAAGAAAAGAAAATACTCTTGTTGGGGATGCTGGAGAGGGGATTTTTGTCGAGTTGTGTTGGAGGTAGAAGGGATTCAGAGGCTGTCAACTCTGTGACTGTGAGGAAAGGGTCTTATTCTCCATTGAACTCACTCTATATTTTAATTTCAACTTAAATGTGTTTTTCTAAGACTTTAACAAGCCCAAATAGATGCATTTATTTGAGCTCAGAAATGGGAACACTCTAAATTATAACTGAAAGGAAGGAGGTATGAAGAACCCCAGGAAAATACTCCAACTCCTTTAAGAGTAAATTCTCCTAAATGCAGTCAGAAGGTGATTAAAGCAGAGGGCTGAATAGCTCCCTAAGCAGCCCTATATGATGAGGTTATTTTATAAAAAATGGTTTTCAAGTGGTCTACACTATAGAATTCCCATCAAACCACCGAACTTAGCTGTGCCTTCACCTCTAGCCTTAGTAGAGTTCCCTCCTGGGGAAAGAGTATATCCTGTCCCCTAGGTTTTACTTGATGGGGAAAGGCCTGTCACCCCCATACCTGCACAGCCTTGACATCTATTTTAATCTAAATCATTCCCTTCCTTTTGCCCAATGAATAAAACTTCATTTGAGAAGAAGAATAGGACCTAAAGAACCTTTATAAAACATTTCACCCTTTTCCCCCATCTATAATATTCTATCTCTAGCCAGGGAATCTGAAATTGTCAGGTGCATTGTTCCCCAAGATTTACTGTTAGCAGGAGAGCTCTTTGAAAGGATTCTATTACATCTTTATATCTTTGTACATAAACTAGGTCCTCTCGAAAATCCATTGCAAAAACTTCAAGCACAATTTTTTCCTGCAAGTTAAATTTCATTGGAGCTTTTTATAAATAATTAAATAAATTAAATGTATTTTTTTTTTCTTATGAAAAGAATTGTCCCATCAGTCTATCTCTAACATGGAACAACCGGCAGCTAGGTGGCACAATGAATACAGTGATGGAGTCAGAAAGACCGGAGGTCAAATTCAGCCTCAGATACTTACTAGTTGTGTGACCTTGGGCAAGTCACTTACTCTAGTATTGTAAGTATGAAACTGATGGGTGAGTTGAAATGGCAAGTGTGACGGAGGACAGAGGTCCAGGTCTGATATATCTCACATAATAAGTTACGTCTCCCACACCACACCCTCTTACCCAGCTAGGGCACTGTAATTGTAAACAGGGGAAATCAAGGGTTGCTTATTTTTAGGGGATAGCTGGGTGGCACAGTGCACCTAGAGTGAAGAGAACCTGAGTTCAATTCTGGCCTCAAACGCTTACTAGTTATGTGATCCTGGACAAGTTGCTTAGCTTTGACTTGCCTCAGTTTCCTCATCTGTAAAATGGAGATTAATAATAGCAGGCACCTTCTAGGGTGATTGTGAGATTCAAATGAGATAATAATTATAAAGCACTTAGCACACAGTGTCTGGCACATAGCACTACATAAATGTTGTTATTACTATTATTGTTATTGTTATTTCTGGGAGTAACTTTTTAGTTTTAGTTTCTTCTTCATCTGACCTCAGGTTTGTAGACTCATAGGATTTACGACAAAAAGTCATCTAGTTCAATCTCCTTATTTTGTAGATGAAGAAATTGAGAACTAGAGAGTTTAAGGGACTTACTTAAGGTCACACAGGAAGTTGTTCTAGTTAATGCCATTTTAAAATATGGGTGGATGTGACCCTTGATCTATTGGCAAGCTGCTCCGTAACCATCAGGGTAGTTTTTCCATACTGTCTGCCAATACTGGGGCATTTCTTGGTTGGCTCCCATGACACAGCATGGTCCACAGTGGTTTGATTATGGGTGTAAATTAAGACCTAGGATTAGCACACAGAGGTTCAAAGAGATAGAGAAGAAAATAATGGTGGTCAGGACCACGGCATAGTCATATCTGTTCCCCTGGTCTTTGTTGGCATCTGATTTGTTACTGGCAGGAAGCCCCCTTTACAACAAAAGGGTTTCAAGGATAGATTGGTGCATTAACCTGACGTGTCCAGAATTTTAGAGTCATAGGAACCTGGAGCCAGTGATCCAATTATCCTACTTGCCCATGCAGCTGCAATTAGAACAACCACCAAATGTTCTTGCCATATTTTCAAGCTCCGGTGTGACCTATTGTGAGTGGTGGGAGTGTCCCATTCCCACCGGATTAGAAAGACAGAAGATTTATGATAACATATTGAACTCTCAGGCTGACTCTCCCACTGTGTGAAAGACTGAAGAGAGTAAAAATCATCTCCCAACTTGAAAAGGGTGTTTTGCCTTGGGAACTGAGAAGTGATTAATATGTTATGCTCTGTGATACATATGACCAATACTTCTGGATTTTGCCCTGCTTTTCCTAATTTAATTAAGCTGTATGTTAAACTAGGAAGTCGAGGTCTAAGTGAATGTTAACATCCTGGGTCTACCAGAGGGAATGGCCAGGAGATTGGGGTGTGGTGACAGTGATTAACAGATAACTCCTAGACTAAACCTAGGAATCATAGGAATGAATAGAGTGCTGGGTGATTGACAGTCAACCTGCAGGATGCATACCTTTCAACTGTCATAAATCCTGCCTGCAAGCAGGTATAACTGTTACATTTAGGATGATTTATATAAATGTAGTCTTTTTAAACTCTTGGGGGGTCCTTATCCCAATTCCCACTCCCACTGATGAGTTGGGTATCCAGAGCAAGGCTACATCTTTTGTTCAGGCTTCAAAGGATACCATTGAGGAATTAGGGTATCTATCTAATGCTATTAGCTCAAGTTCCCATTCTAGTCAATTCTCCCCAACATTAATCGCTATTTACAGTTAGAAATGTTTTTTTTTTCTTTCATTGATTGACCCAATAATTAATGTCCCAGTATCATTTAGGTCATTTAGATCATTAGATCACCATCAATTAGGGATATTAAAAAATCATATCAGATAATACTCAATGGTGTAGGAAACAGAAAGAATCTCAATATAGTTCTTGGTGAATCAATGAAAAATCATGTAATCGGACTGGCCAATGACAGACCAGCCCTTATGAGGATGTACAATGTGCTTACCTTAACACAACCTCCCACATGGATTTTGCAGCATGCACAGTTATTCTGTGACCCTTTCCCATCTGTTTACCACATGATGATGAAAGGTTATAAGAATGGGAATGTGAACCATTCCTTTAAATCGGGAGTGTCCTCTTATCTCTACCACCTCAGTCTCTGGGGTGAGCAGCTTAGCTTAAATTGCTGTTACAAAGCATGGCCCAGACCAAGTTCACTTCCAAACCCAGCCATGTTAATGAAATTAGTGTTTTCATGTCCTTTCACTTTCCAAGTTCACAAGGCTGCAGCCTAGTTGGTTCCTTCCCCAATACTCCTTCACTTAAGGCACAAAAGAGTGAACTCAAAAGCGACATGTTAATGCCTTGATGGTGACCTGGTTAGGGAGAGTAGGTTACTGGCACTCTATCCACCCAGAGGCTTCTCATAGTTACTGTCTCCTCATGCAGAGAACAAGTTGAAATGTCTGGCCCCCATGTATGAATGCTCAGTTCTGACTCAGAAGCCAATAAAAAAGCCTTTCATCACCATATGGTAAACAGACAGTAAGTGGTCACAGAATACCCATGCATGCTTCAAAATTCACGTGGGAGGCTGTGTCAAGACATGCACATTGGCCAGTCTGATTACATGGTTTTTTATTGATTCCCTAAAAATTATATTGAAATTCTTTCTGTTTCCTACACCACTGGGTAATATCTAATGTGAATGATTAAGTTGAATCAGTGGATGTGACCTTGAAATGAAGTCCTTCTTGTTCCCATCCAGTCCAGAAAATGAAGGCCTTCTCTTAGCATAATAATAATAATTATTATATCTAACATTTATTGAATGCTTACTATGTGCCAGGTGCTGTGCTAAGTGGTTTACAATTATTATCTCATTTGATCCTAATAACAACCCCAGGAGGTAGGTGTTATTATTATACCCATTTTACAGAGGCTGAAATTGAGGCAAACTGGGGTTTAAGTGACTTGCCCAGGTTCACACAGTTAGTAAGTGTCTGAGGCCATATTTGAACTTAGGTCTTCCTGACTCCAGACCTGGAATTCTCTCCATTATGCCACCTAACATCCCAGTCAGCATCTTTCATGTACCACACAGCTTATTTATGGAATGTGGCCCTGTATTAGACTACAAGTTTCTTGTAGGCAAGGACTTTATTAGGATGCTTTTGTGATCCTTCCATTATTAAATATTCAGCACATTATTTATTGTTTGGGCTTCAGGAAATCATTAAATTTTTTCCTACATCAAATTAGAGGTCCTCTAATTTACTATGTAATATCTGGTTTTATATTCCAGGATCATCCATTCTTGTAACATGTCAAGTCCAGCACAGCACAATGAAGTAGAATGAATTCCTCAAGGCCAAAAGAAAGATTTCTAAGGCTGCCTTGCTGTCATTTGCAATGCATGCTAGAGAGTTTGTCCAGAAGGTAAGTATGTTCTAGAAAAGCAGGTTCAACTCTCCATGTGTATGGATATCACCTACCCTCGCTCTTAGCTGACAGCTTAATACAAGTTGCAACTTTATACTTCACTGATACCAGACTGCATCTGCTAGTCTACTACAGTGTACCATGCATAGTAGGAGCTTACTACATCATTGTTGACTTGAAATTAATAGTCTTTAATTCTGTCAACATAATTTTCAAATTCCTTGTTCGTTGTTTGAGTATATATGCTATCTGAGCAGGAGGGAAAATGCCCAATACCGGTGACTCTCACTTCCATGCTCCAATGAAGATTTTTGTCCTTATTCAAAGCTGGCCTAGAACTAGCTGATACATGACTTCTGTCTTCTCCAAACTGATTGTCAAGCTGTCATGCTCTGCTGATTCTGAAAAATGTTCCATAATCTGTTGCATTTTTTTTCTTGTATGAATGCTCCCAAGGCACTGTCATCAGCATACTGCAGCTTAGGAAAGACTGTGTCTAGAATTTTTACAGATCCTTGAAGCCTATTGAAAAAAAAAAAAAAAGACTTCTGGATAGATAAGAAACTGGCTTAAGAAGCCTCTTAAGAGCCTTCAAAACAGCGTCACCATTGTCCTCATCATCATCTCAATCAATATTTATAGACCAGTGCCAAGCAATATTAAAAAAAATAATGTTCAGAGAAGTGACTTCATGGTCTCTCTCAGATAGGGGTATCATGTATGATCAGGGATTTGGGCTGGAGTCTATGGGGTCTGGTTTTCAGATAGCTATTAATCTAAATCAGAAGCATGTAGGAGTGTCTTGTTTCTTACTGGTATCAGATTGCATTTCTTTTTGTATTTGCTATCCAACAAAGAAAACCCACTTTACTTCTCAAATGGAGTTGCTCCCTATTCTCATTTGTTTGAGTGTTCATGATTTCTGCAAGCATTCTATAAAAAAAAAGCCAAGATTTTTGTTCTCTTAGAGTGACTATTTTTCATTTTGAGTAAAGAGGGGTCCACCAACATGTCTTTTTTCATTCATTTATCCACTCATTCATTCAACAAATATTTATAAAATACCTACTACATGCAAGGTACTGTGCTAAGCACCAGGAAAATACAAATAGAATACAGATCTCTATCCTCAAGGCACTTATGGGATAATAGAGAAGGTGATACAGACACAAGTACATAAAATAAATTAGGATATAAGGTTATGTGAGGCATATAGAATGTTAGGCAGTCAAGTGAAGGAGAGCTAAATCCCAGATGTAAGGCATCATAAAACAGGTGGCATTTAAACTGGGATTTGGAAGATGGATGCAGATAGGACAAGAGGACATTCCAGACACGAGGAATGGCATAAGCAGAACCAAGAAGGTGGGAATGAGCATATCCATGACTAGACCATAGAATGAAAGAGGGAGCATAGTTTAAAGTTTGAGTTTTCTTCTAGAATGTATTAAGGAATCAATGTCCACCTTAGAATTGTGCCCATTATTAACATAGCTCCCCCATTCCAATGAAAGGAAGCAAGGAAAAATGTGGGTAGCCTTGACCTTTGTAAGACCAGCCCATATGGAATGCTTCTCACAGCTGATCTCTGCTGGTGTGTGGACAGCATGCTGAGATGCTTTTCAGCTTGAATGGTTTTTCCTCGTGCTTCTCTTAGAGTGCAGGATCTCTTGAGATTGGCTTTGAATCATGACAGGGAGGTTTAGTCTTAGGGACCATGAAATCCAGCTGTGCTCTGAATTAGTCTTCAAAGCAAACTCTCACACTGTTAGGGAGAATCACTAGGACCCAAGAGGGTCCCAAACAGAATCACTATACTTTTCTGTAGATGCTTATACTTTTTAAAAGATTTTCTCTGACATCTCATTGATACAATAGCTCTGTGAAGGAAGAAGTATATTTGGTTTTGCACACATTTTACACAACTGAATAAAGACCATAGAATATAGTGTTTAAAGGGGCATTAGAAAGCATCACCTGGTCCTACCTCCTAGTTTTATTTTCATTTTAAAATTTTCTGTATTGATGTATTTTGCTTGGATACATTAATCATCCCAATGAGTAGCAATGTCCCCCCTATTCAGGGTTAAGCATCTACAAGGTATAGTATATAGAGTGCTAGACTTTTGAGTCAGGAAGAACTGAGTTCATATCTTACCTCAGATACTTCCTAGCTGTGTGACCTTGGGCAAGTCACTTAACCGCTGTTTGCCTCAGTTTCCCCACCTATAAAACAGGGATAATAATAGCACCTGCCTCCCAAAGTTATGGTGCCAAATGGCATTTTACATAGAGAAACACATACACATACACACACGCACACACACATACACATACACATACACTTTGCAAACCTCAAAGCACTTTATTGATGTTAGCTATTATTAGTAAATAAAAGCCATCTAACAAAACTGCAGCTGACCAAACCTGTAACTTTTATTCTTGTAGTCTAGCTTTTTTGATAGAAAGGAAGAAAGCGTGTTTTAACATCAATCATTTGCAACTAGCACTAGTCATTATATTTGATCTGAATTCTACTGACTTATTATTGTCTTTGTTTTTTTTAGTTATTGATTATATTATTCTTTATATATGATTCTTTCTTTCCTGCCCCAGCACATACACACACACACACACACACACATTCATTAGATCATAGATTTTGAAGAGGAAGAGACCTTCGTGTTACATATGAAGAAACTGAGACCTCAGACACCTTCCCAGGGTTCTCAGACCACTTCATATTCCTTGTTCCTTATCGTAATACAGTAACATTCCATAGTATTCTACCCCCCCCCAATTTGTGTCACCATTTCATGTTCATTACACACTCATATGATATGCTTCTATCTTTTTTGCTCCCCAAAAGTGTGCTGGTGTGAGCATCTTGGTAGATAAGGAAACTTTCTGTCACTGACCCCTTGCGGGTATCAACACAGAGTCCAGCCCTCTTATTTTAACAAGTAAGGAACCTGGGACGCAAAGAAAGTAAGCAGCTTGCCCAAGAGGTTAAATGTTGAGGCAAATGAGGAAGGAGATATGAGATTGTTTCCTACATCCTAAGCCAATATTCTTCCTACCACTCAGTGAAGCTTAGATTAACCAGTGGGATCAGACCCAGACTAAAAACACAAGGGTTACAATTTGCCTAAAGGGTTCTAGCTTTTGCTTCTGTGCATGCTTCATTGGAGATTTCCAACAAAGCTGCCCCAGAGCCTATTGTCATTCTGGTCTTTGCATTTCTACTTTGTGCTTGGGTGGTGGGGAAACCATGGAAGGGTTGATGTCATTTACTCTTAAGCAGCTTTTTATCTTAAGAGAAGAGAGAAAGAGGTCTTCAGGGGACCCTTAGGGGACAGCAAGGCAGAGGGGGCAGAAGTCAGGCTAAAGAACAAGGGAAAGAATGCAACCACTTTATTTATATAGCATTTGATTTTGTGGGTAAGAGACTGTTAAATTGAAATAGGGACTTATGGCTGGTGACTCAATTGTGTCTTATTTTGAGTCCTGAAACTCTGTAAATAAATACAGATTCCCAGAGAGGATTTTCCTTTGCTCAAATGTGTATTCCTGGTGAGCAGCAGTAATCCCCCTGTACTGGCCCTGGGCCTTCTACAGACTAAATTTAGAAAAATTAAATTACAACCCAGCACCGTAGCTCTTGAAATGAAACATATATAGCAGAGCAGCTGGAGACACTAGGGAAAATGCCAAGAAAACAGAAGTGCCAAGACCAGGTGATCAATCTAACGCTTTTGAAATAAAAAAAGACAAGGGTCCTGTTCACTGGGGAAGAAATAGGATTGGATGAACAAATTTAGATGGGCTAGAACAATGATATGGGGGAAGAAGCAGCCCTCTAATTATGGCTCTGAGCTCCAACCAGGCATGAAAGAAATCAGAGCAAACCTAATTTCAGAGAAAGTCATTCCCAAATGTGGTCATGTCCAATGTCTTGTGCATAGTGAAGACCAGTGAGTCAGCAAGTAAAGAAATAGGAAAAAAAACAAAATTCTGCTAATGAGGTATTGTTGAAGGAGTGCTGGATTTGGAATCCTAACTCTGCTACTTACTAGACCTTGGGCAAATCACTCCCTTTCTCTGACTTCATTTCTGAAGTCCCTTTCAGCTTTCACTCCTAGGGCCCTATGCATCAAGGTGCTACTCATGTATTGTCTGCGTGTTCAAGCATTTCAGTTGTTTCTTACTCTTTGTGACCCCATTTGGGTTTTCTGGGCAAAAATACTGGAATGGTTTGCCATTTCCTTCTCTGGGTCATTTTACAGATGAGGAAGCTGAGGCAAACAAGGTTAAGTGACTTGCTCAGGGTCACACAGCTAGTAAGTAAGTGTCTGAGACCAGATCTGAACTCAGGAAGATGAGTCTTCCTGACTTCAGGCCTGGCACTCTAGGTACTGTGGCTCCACCTAGCTGCCCTTTGTTTCTTATACTTAACACACAAAATTGTTGGAGTCTCAGGAATAATCAATAAGGTCATAGAATTAGAGGTGGAAAGGAGCAGCTTTTGGAGGTTTCTTAGTTCATCCCCTGCTTAGATAACAAGTGACTGTTTTACCCTAAAACTGAGGACTTATCCAATTTGTCTAAATGAAACCAGTTGTCAAGTGACACTTTTGTCACTCATCTACCAGAAGGTTTATTCTGTGACATGTTGTCTTAAATAACAATTGACATTTATCAAGTGTTTTAAAATTTGCAAATAGATGTAGATAACATTACATTATTCACTCTAGTGAGAAAGTTATTAAGCAAGGTATTATCATCATTTTATAGACAAGAAAACTAATATTCAAATATATTAAGTGACTTGCCCAGGGTCATATATCTAGCAAGTGTTTGAGCTGGATTGGAACACAGGTCTTCTTGACTCCAAGCCCGGCACTCTCTGCATTGCCTCAGTTTCCCTCTGATATTGTCTATACTACTCAACACTTCCATACAGTGAAAAGTAATAATACCTATTTAGTTTTCCCATTTTGGGTAAGGTTTTATACCTTTTGTCCCAAGCTATTAATTCTCTCTCTAAATCTTTATTCTGTCTTTTCCCACTTTTTCCTTTGGTGCTCTCGTTTGGTTTTAAATATAAATTTTAGCTCTTTTTTTTTCACTCTTGCTTCATCTCTTTCAGGAATTCTTGGAGTTGTCCCCAAGCTGCGTTTTTCTTCAAGGTTTTACTTGGAGATATTTTGGGGGTCATTCTCTTCTTCCTGGTTTGTATATTGGGCCTCCCTGTCCCCATAATAGCTCTTTATGGTGGGATTCTTTTTTGTTGCTGTTGACTACCATTCTATTTCAGGACTTCAGAATTTATATAAGGGCTGGCCTCTGTGTACTTCTGCAGAGAATTCTGAACTAGGCTTCAGTCCTCTTAGGGCCTTGTGCTGCTTTCCTGGAGTATGAAGGATTATGAAGGTCCAAGATCTCAGGGACAGTTCAGGTTGGCAACCTGCAAGCTTTCAGTGACCTGATCCAAGGCAAAGTCAGGTAGCTGCCCTCTTTGTCTGAGCTCTACCAAGTTCCTGATCTGGGTTTGGGCCTATGCAAAACTCCAAAAGACTTGCTCCTGGTTGGAAATTCCTTTAGCCTGATGCTGGATTCAGCTGCTATCAGATAGTTAGAAAGTTCTGCAGGTTACAAATGAGAGAACTGTAGGGTCCTCTCTGGACCTGGGAAATCTGGGATTTCTGCCCTGGTTATTCACCCCTAGGCTTCAAACTGGACCAGAGGCTGGAGCTAAGACCCTTCTGGGGTCAAAGCCAAGCAACTACTTTTGACTTAAGGTCTGTGATTATTCTTTACCTTGGAATGCCACCCCTAGACATTCTTCTCAGTCTACTCTGGATGTGCAACCTGGAAGTGAACAACAAAGCTACTAGTTGGCATCTGTGCCTGCATCCTCCAAAACTGTGTCTGTCTTTTCTCTTTTCCTGGGCACAGCCTTGATCCTTTTTCAGCTCCTGCCCACTAGAATGCTCTGCACCTGGCTGCCTCATCCCCAGGGTCCACAGACCTCTCTGCCTATCTTTCTATGTTGACCCGGGCTGGGAAATAGGATTCTCTGTGATATTTTTCTTGGATTTCTTATCAGACTGATGTGTTTTCTAGATCTTTGTGAAGGAGTTGTGTTGGGGAGCTAAGCCATATTTCTTTCAACTACTCAGCCACCTTGGCTCTTCCTCCTCTAATTATTTTTAAATACATTGTAGGTCATGTACTGGAGGTTTTTAAGACAATTTGAAAATCATTTAAAGGTTTACTTAGTACTTAGCATACTTTTCTTGACAATCTCATGAGCATAATGGCAAAGTTTTGTGGGAAAATATAAAATGTTTCTTAGTTTCTTGAGTCTAGATTCAGAAAATGGCATCATGCTGATAATTCTTTTGTGTTCTCTTCAGTGTCTAACATAATCCTGAGGTAAAGTGGTTCAGTAGAACGTAGGCTGAATTTGGAGGCAGAGGGACCTAAGTTTGAATACTCATTCTGCCTCTATGCATGCTTGAATAAATGACAATTTCTCTGGCCCTCAATTTCTTCATCTGCTAAATGACAATTAGACTAAATTGCCCTTGAGGTTTTTTTCTGTGTTAGCCTATGATCCAATGAGTGAATGAATGAATAAAAAAAATATTAAGTGCTACATGCCAAACATAGGGGATACAAATACAAAAGCAAAAAACAACCCCTGCCCTCAAGGAGCTTATATTCTAATGGGGGAACAATATACAATGGGGGAATAATATATATGTGTGAGTGGCAACCATAGAGGAATATTAATATTTATGGTTAAAATCAGAGGGATAATTTGTTCTTACAGGGATGGTAAGTAGAGCCATAGAGGAATATATTGGTACATCCCATCCAAGCACAATGGTAGAATTGTTTTGATTGTTATTCGTGGTCCCAGAACTGGTGGATGTGAGGAATGGTTGGAGGATGGTGAACAAAGGTATACCCCCATGATAGGAACTTTCATGAAATAGTGTTTCTGGAGACGCAATCACCAATAATAAGAGTGAGGCCCCAAAATACAAATTTCTCCAGGATGTGTTCTCTAGTGGATGAATGATTGATAGGCTGCTTAAAGGTTGCTTTCTCAGTCACTTAGTAAATAACTTAAAAAGCTTTAGTTAACCTCTAATGACCAGTGAAGCTCCATTAAGTGATGCTGGGAGAACAAGCCTGCCCCATGCATCATTTATGGATCCTAAAGGCAGGCTGGAAAAAAAACTGGAAAAGACTACAAATCAAGAAATCTAGGAATTTCACAATTATAAGGAAGAATTGTATTTCCTTTTTTAAATTTTTTTTTGCTACTAAGCATGTACTCAGTTGCATTAGAGCAAAAAAATATATTATTAAATTGCTACTTTTAAAAAAAATCAAAACTTAACTAAAGTACAAGCAAGTATCATCTTCAGGCTCAGGTTTATAATTTCCAGAATTTTACCTGTTGGCTTTTAATCAGTATCACATTACTAAGTAAATTAGTATCATATTACTAACTAAATAACTAGGTGACATCAAGTGCTGGACTTGAAATTAGGAAGGACTGAGTTCAAATCCTGTCTCATATTTGATATATCTATGACTCTGGACAAATCCCTTAATTGCTCTCTGTCAGCTTCTTCATTTCTATAATGTGGATAATAATAGCACCTTCCTCACAGTACCCTTGTAAGAATCAAATGAGATAATATATGTAAAGTACCTTGCAAAACTTAAAGTACTATATATAAATGTTGACTGATAGAATTAACAATGGTGAGTAATATTTCTGAATATTAATAATAATAAGTATTTATAACTTGCATTTATAATCTCTTCCCAGCTTAAGTTTTAAAAATGAGACTCTTACAGGATCAAAGTTATTTTTCCATCTGGACCAGAACTTCCAATACCATCCTTTGGGGGAGGAGGGAAGATTCTATGTGTTGCTTCTGAGTACTGAGTGATCAGGTTGGGAAATATATATTGCCTTTGGAAGAGGAGGGAAAACCATAAAATACTTTTCTTTAGAGAAGAGTAAAGTGTCTACTTTTCAATATTTCTCCTTGTAACCTTAGCTGTTTTTCTAATAAACACTTACTAGCTGTGTGACCCTGAGCAAGTCATTTAAACTCTGTCTGCCTCAATATCCTCAAATGTAAAATGGGGTTGTAATTGCAACTACCTTACAGGGTTGTTTTGAGGATCAAATGAGACAATATTTGTAAAGGATTTAGTGCTATGCCTGATACATAGTAGGCCCTTCATAAATGTTTGTTTCCTTCCCTTCCTCTAATGTCTGATTGAATCTCAGGTTTTCTTCCTCTAGATCCGGCTTTCTTCTCTCTAAACTGGGCTCTTTCTTATCCTTCAATTTATCCTTTTACAGTATTTACAATCTGCTTGTAGTGATTAGCCTTCAAAGGGAAAAAAATATTAATCTTTTGGCCTATATACCCACTGTTTAAGGGAGACAAACTAGTTTACTGCTCTACTGTAATGAAAGGGCAAAAACAGTGCTTTTGCCAACAAGCACATGCCATCAAGGTCTATAAGGCTTACACCAAGGGATAAAGAATACCTATTGCCAAGACTAGGGGACCATGCTAGGTGGCTAATACAGTGAGTTAGTCCACCTGTATGTAGCGATGGAACAGTCTTGATAGGCAGTGAGATGGGCCCAGATATGAACAGAAAGAAGAGCTGATTAGATTGCATCTGTCCCATTAAAAAGCACTTTCAACAATCCCAAGCTGCTCTTAGTCTCATGACTTTTAATATTCTCCCACTTTATGATGACAAAAACCTGGGACACCAAGATCTTTGAAGAATCAAAATTGTGGTTCACTCAAAGGACGATGGACATACATTGTGTATAAATGGTCTATAGCTTATCACCAACGGCGATTTATATGCAAGAAGGGGTATAGAAGATAATCCTGGGGTTGCCAGTCATATAGTCAGAGTTACAGAAAGCAGATGGAGAGCCTTAGGACTATACTAGTACCCACAAAATGTTAAAAGATATAGAAGAGGGCTCCCTGAACACTAAATACTACATGTAAATACTCCATTTAAGGGAGGATACAGGCAAGAATTATACAGCATGAGGAGGTGTTGGGAGGAGTACACTTATTGATAAGATCATGACCCCATTGAGGTACTGGGTGCCTCAAAGTCTCTGGAAAACGTTAATCTACTAAAGCAAAAAATTCAATAAGACCTTGGGAACACTTTGCATTCAAAGTTTATGAATCCCTTATGTCACAACCCTCTGAAGTAGGCAGTGCTAAATTGTTACTCCCATTTTACAGATAAGGAAGCCGAGGCTCAGAGGGTGTTTAAAGGAATATTTTTCAAAATATCCTCTCCTTGTTGACTGAGCATGTTGTCACTGTTTTCCCTAGTGGACACTTTAATGGATGGAGTTCTCCCTAACTTTCTTTTGGGTAGGTAAGTAAATTAAAATAGTATCACAATTGCCATTCTTCTATTTTGCCTGAAGACCCCTATTCATGCTTATGCCAGATGAGCCATTGAAGAATTGGATTTTTAACACCAGACTCTTTGTGGCATTCAGGTATTTCATATGCACTCATATCTTTCCCTCTCTGAACTCTGAATTGTTTCATCTTACTGACACCATCTGTTTCCTCTGCCTAAGCCAATTTGTAATGCATTTCCAAAGTTGTCTTCTATAGTCTGCTTCCTGACCTTGTAAATCAGTCTCCCATACAGCACAATAACAACTGCTTTCTCAAAGTCTGAATAAATTATGTCAACTATTTCCCCTTTATCAATTGAGAAAAGTACCAAAATAATTCCAACCCACTTTCCATACCTGATCTTCCTTTACTGAATCCTTCCCTGCTGCCTCTACTAAATCATCAATCTCAGACTGAGACAGTTATCTCAAGAGTGCTTCCATTGCCCATCTTCCCTTCCATTAAAACCTGGTCAGTAGTTGCCTAGATCTCCCTAGTATTCTTCCTAAAGTATTCGGAATATTAAAAATTCTCTACCACCAATCTTATGGGTTTCATATAAAAATGCAAAATGCTACCCTTAAAAATTAAAAAGCCAGGGAAGTGCCTTCCCGAGGTTCAATCAGAGTTTAGAAAATTCATTACAATGAAAAGAGAAGAAAGAAGGGCTTTTTTTTTTTTAATTTTTTATTGCTGGTAGTTAGTGGCATTGATGGATCGTGGCATAGCCATCCGCAATATGGCCAAATAATTTCACTGTATAGGATTTTATATAGCTACAGCTAAAATTCAATGAACTGATTCAGAAGACTCAGTATAAAATATAACAATGACTTAGAGTGCCAAATCAATTTGGGGGTTTGAAGGGATAGGGAGACTGGTTCATTCCTTCCTCCTTCAGGGACATGACTTTAACCAGGATTGTAAATCCAAAGACGTCAGAGTGGTGGGGCAGGGGGTTACAGCAGGTGATTTAAGAGACTGATCTTGAAAACCAGCAAGTGGTTGCAGACACCAATATTAGAAACAGAATGTGGAGAGTGATGGCCATCAGGAAAAGCTAGAAGGATATTCTTGAAAGTGAATACTGCATTTGGAGTCAGGAAACTTGGTTCTAATCCTGGATTTACCAAATAATAAGCTATGTGATCTCAAGTAAGTCCCATCACCTCTCAGATTAAGTTGCCACATTTTTAAACTGAGTAAGTCTCTTATGGACTAGATACTTTAGTTATCTTTCAACATTTTCTGAGACTTACTGTTGTTCCATGCTTCAGACAGATATGCTGCAGAGGTAAAGATTTTTCTGTGAAGAAGAAAAAGGTGAGGACCTAAAGAGAAAAGCTACCTTGTGTTTGTATAATAATTAAAGCTAGCATTTATATAGAATTTTAAAGTTTTCAAAATGCTTTACAAACATCTCATTTTTATCTTCACAACAACCCTGAGGTATAGGTACTATCATCATCCCATTTTATAGATGATGAAACTGACCGACATAGACAGAGATTAAGTGACTTGTTCAGGGTCACACAGCTAATAAGGCTGGATTTGAACATAGGTCTATCTTCTTGACTCCAGATCCAGCATTCTATCTGCTGCACTACCTAGCTGTCTGCTCAGAATTATTAGCATTAGAGAATATATAGGAAATGGGAAGGAGAGATCTTTGAAAAGAATACATCTGAAGGAGAGAGGAGATGAGTGGAGATGAGGAGCCTAACTAGCTCCAAAATTTTATTGCCATGGAAGGACTCCAATAGATGTTGTCCATCACCCAAATTCAAAGTAAACTATATACAGTGCTCCATAAGAAAAGGGAAGAAGGAAGACACATACCAACAAGTATAAAGGAGAAAGGAAAAATGTACTAAAGAAATTTAAAACAGTAGGATAGTGAGATCCTCTGAATGTTCACATCTTCAAATGGCATTGTACTGATTGCATCAAGCCCTGGAGCATTTTACATTGAAGAATCTCCTAAATGAGATCCATAACCACTCAAGAGAGTTTGCCCTAACCATCCATATAGGAAAAACTAAGTGGATAAAGGATGATGATTGTTTAGTCTATGATATGTTATTGGATAGACAGCCCATAGATTTGGTTCATCAGTATACATACATACATATACATACAAATATATGTATATACACACATGTATATGTATCTATATATACATATACACATATCTTTTACAGTCATTTCAGATGGACAATAAATTGCAAATGTTCAGAACTGAACAGGAGGAAAAGAGTGGGTTAGATGTCCTTTGGGAAATTGTGCAGGGCTTTCAATGATATCATGTACCCACTTGACATAAACCCTATATTTTTAAGAGTAGTATCTTTCAGTGATCCTCTCCAGTGGCAAATCATGACATATTACACCCCTGAAGAGTCAAAACTGTAAGTCACACAGTCAATTAAGAGATGTTTGTGTAAACAAACTGTACCACATTATCAATAAAGAAATGTATATAAGAAGCAATGTAAAGGATATCATCAAAGAGGTGCCTGACCAGAAAAGCAGGTGGGCAAGTCATATATTGAGAGCAAGAGATAATTCACGTGCGATTTTTATGCACTTCTTTGGTAGTAATGCAATGTCACGAGACCTAGAAGAGGGGCCCCAGTCCATAAAAGAATTTATGGAAAGGGATAAAAGAAGAGTTGTACAGAGTGAGAAAGAATAAATGAGTTGTGATTTGCACCATCAGAAGGAGCACTCACATTGATGAGAGCACAGGTGCATTCAAGAATAGGAAGTATATATAAGCACACTTACTTGCTACTCCATTTTGAAGACATCACCATCCACCCACCTTTCAAGGCTTAGTTTAATTTTTTTTGCAAATTTTAAAAATGTATTTTAAACAAATACAAAATGAGGGGGAAAACACTGTCATGTACACAAAAGAACATAAGAAAGGATTCAATATAAAACAATAAATTTTCATTGCAAGAAAACCTATATAAGAAATACCATAAATTGTTTCCAAAGCTAATGTGCTTCCTTGTAGGTTTTCTTTCATTCTCTGCTGTGCACTTTTTACTTTTTTTCCCCTTTTCCCCCAAGGAAGGCTACAAGTAAACATGGAGATATATAGCTATAGATACAGATACAGCTATAGCTATAGATATGTATGTACACACATACACACATAGATATCTATAAACATACACATATGTACACTCATGCACATGTATGTAAGTCTGTATTATGCTTATTTCCACTTGTCATCTGTTTCTCTGAATATGGTGTAGCAGCAAGCACCCCAGCGTCCCCAGGGTTTGCTGCCAACACAGGTTCTTAGATCTGCTTTGCTAAAGGAAAGCAACTGAAAATGGGTTAACAAGCTTACTTTAATCAGTCAAACATATATCATTTACCTAGTTCAGGGGAAAAAGGTCAGCACCCCGAACTTCATAGTATACACACAGAATTATCAAGACAGAGAAACAGATCAAGCAGACAGGTTTCCAAACTGTCCAAACATTACATCCATACCAAATCACAGTTACCATCAACATCTGGGTTTTTCAAAGCCTGGGGGCTCTCAACAACAGCTTCCCAGAGTCTCATCTGATCAAATCACAGAACACTTCTCAAAGTGAGCCCCAAAACAAAGCCTCAAATCAGGGTTTATATAGCCTTCTCCTGGCTCAGAGAATGTAACAACCTTCTGGACCCACTGGCCAATCAAAAAGTATCTACTGAAAAACAAGCCTCCCACCCCAGGCTCCAGATGCACTTTAGCCTAGGGGCAGGGAAGATCTTAAAATTTTACATTCCCATTATACATGGATAGCATTTTCTTTCATAAATTCAAGTCTTTCCATGTTTTTCTAAATCAAATAGCTCATCATTTCCTACACCACAACAATATTCCAACCCAATCACAATCTATCTGAGAGATTGTCTATGAAAGTTTTTCCCCCCAAATTTGTCTGCATCCTTCTATTCTTGACTATAAAGGTTTTATTTATACAAAAAATTTTAATTCAAAATAATAAAAAATTATCCCTTTTACACTTCAACAATGCTCTCAACTTACAATATAGTCTAAGGTCTGATGCTGCCAAATCTACTTTCTTTACATCTTTTTTCCCTGGTTTCTTTAAAGTCCCTGACCTTTTGTTCTTCCAAATGAACTTTATTATTATTTTTTCCGACTCAGTAAGATTTTTTTTAGTCATTGAATTGGGATGGCTTTGAATAAATAGATTAGTTAGGTAAAATTGTCTTTTTAAACTTATATTGTCTTTACCTACCAATAAACAATAAATATTACTTCAATTATTTAGATCTGACTTTATTTGTATAAAAAATGTTTTATATTTATGTTCATATAGTTCCCAGGTCTGTTCTGGCAAGTACACATTCGGGTATTTTATATCGTCTAGTTATTTTAAATGGTCTAAAACAAATATTGCTGACACAAAGTGTAGTTTCTCTATTTTTCTCTTTTGATTAAATCTATTTTAACTTTAACTTTGTCTAAGATCATTACTCCTGCTTTTTTGTATATAATAAATTCTACTCCTGCCCTTTATTTTATTTTTGTGTATATCTCTCATTTTTATAATGTTTCCTGAAAGCAACATATTGCTGAATTCAAATTTTTAATCTGCTATCCATTTCTGTTTTATGTGTAAATTTATCCCATTCACATTCTAAGCTACAATTACTTATATGTTTTCCTCCTTCCTATTTTTCCTCGCTATCCTTCCCACCCTATTTACCCTATCCCTCCTCACTCCTCTGCTTTATTACTAACCACTATCTTGCATTCCTATTACTTTACCTGCCCATATCTCCAAAAGTCCCTCCCTTATCCTCTCCCCCAACCCTATCCCTTTGCCCTCTAATTCTTTTCTGAATCTAGAAGACCTTTATACATGTATAGTATATGTAATGTGTATGTGTGTATGTGTATGTGTATGTGTATATGCTGTTTCCTCTTTAATCCATTCCCAATGAGAATAAGGTTTCAGCACTACTCACCCTCCCCAACTAGATTCTTTTGTATCAGTTTCTCCTTTCATGCCTCATTTGTATGAGATAATTACTCCTTTTTATTTCTCCCTACACAGTTTTATTTGTTTAGAATCACCCCCATCATACTCAACTCAGCCCAAGCCTTTCTTTCAACTACCCAGGTAATAACAACAGTCATAAGAGTACTGCTAATATTTTCACATATAAAAAGTAAACATTTTGACTTCATTGAGTCCCTTATGATTGGTCTTTAATGTTTACCTTATATTTCTCCTAGATATTATATGTCAATTTTCCCCTAAAGTTCTGGGGGTTTTGTCACAAAAACTGGAAGTCTTTCAGTTCATTAAACATTCATTTTTCTTCGTGCAGGATTATACTCAATTTTGTTGAGTAAACTACCCTTGGTTGTAACCCCAGTTCTTTTGCTCTACAGAATATAGTTTTCTAAGACCTATGGTCCTTTGGTATAGTAGTTGCTTGGTCTTATGTAATCCTTATTGTAACTCTATGATATTTAACTTGTTTATTTTCTAGTCGCTTCCAATATTTTCTCCTTAACCTGGGAGCTTTGAAACTTAGCTATGGTATTCCTGTAAGGTTTCCTCTTGGGATCTCTTTTAGATGGTGATCAGTGGATTTTTTTCTATTTCTGATTTGCCTTCTTGTTCTAGAGCTTCTGGAAAATTTTCCTTGATAATTTCTTGTAATATTGTATCAAGATTCTTTTTTTAATGTAATTTTCAGATAGTCTAACTATTCTTATATTATTTCTCTTCAATCTGTTCTCTAGATCACTTGTTTTCCTGAAGAGACATTTCATTCTCACTTTTAGTTTCTCATTCTTTCAATTTTGCTTTATTATTTCTTGGTATCTTAGAATGTCATTAACTTTCCTTTGCCCAATCCTAGTTTTCAAGGAATTATTTTCTTCCTTAAGTTTTAAATTCTCTATTTCAAGTTGGTTGGCTTTCTTTTCATAATTTTCTTGCTTTTCTTGGATTGCTCTTATTTTTTTCCTAATTATTCTTTGACCCTTCTTATTTGATTTTTTTTAAGTCCTTTTTAAGTTCTTCCAAGAATTTTTTTATGTTTGTTATGTTTGGGGTCATTTGACATTTCTCACTGAGAAAGGGTTGGTGATTTCTAGTGCCAAGATGGTGGAGTGAGGAAAGAACCCTCTGAAGCACTCCCAAATTCCCCTCCAAACAACTAGAAAACTGCCTCAGAATTGGTCTAGGAACAGGGAAGCAGCTTACCAGCATGGAAAGAAATATTTGTCTCACTGGGGCGGGAAAGGGTAAGATCCAAGACCAGCAGCACCAGCAAGCCTCAGTACAGAAGGCCTGCAGTAGAGCTCCAAGCCTGGGGTATTCCGCCAGCGAGGCCCTGCCCTCCTGCAAACCATCAGACCCCTAGGCAAGTGAGTAGTCTGGGCAGTGCAGCAACCCCACCCCCAGCACAAGCCACCAGCTAGGCCTTGACCCTATTGCTAGACCTACTAGCAGAAAAATCCTGTTTCCATAACAACCCAGCAGCAAGGTCCCACTCCTGGGGCAGACCAGAAACTAAGCCCCACACCCTGGGGAGGCCAACAGGGAGGGCCTACCCTCCAGTACAAGCCAGAAGGTAAGCCTACCCTCTAGAGGAGGCAAGCAGCTAAACCTTGAAGCCCAGTGAAAGACCTAGAACCCACCACAAAAATCTTGGGACAATGCAGCACTAGAACCTAATTCTCACATAAAACCACCAAGTTACAAAAAAAATCCCAAAAATGAGCAAAAAGACTATAGAAATTTACTATGATGATAGGGAAGATCAAGCCATAAATTTAGAAGAGGACAATAGTGTCAAAATAGCTATATGTGAATGAAGCCTAAAAGAAAAATGTATTTTGGTCTCAAGCCCCAAAAGAATTCCTTAAAGAGAATTTAAAGAATTTAAAAAGCAAATTAGAGAAGTAGAAGAAAAAATTAGGGAAAGAAATGAGAGTAATGCAAGAGAATCATGAAAAAAAGGAAAAAAAGAAAGAAAAAAGCATGGGGAAAGATATAAAAATTTGTCAAGGAAAATAGCTCTCTAAAAAACAGAATTGACCAAATGGAAAAGGAAGCACAAAAGCTCACTGAAGAAAATAATTCCTTAAAAATTAGAATTGAACAAGTGGAAACTAATGACTCTATGAGACATCAAGATACAATAAAACAAAATTAAGAAAGTAAAAAAATAGAATAAAATGTGAAATTTCTCATTGGAAAAATAACTTACCTAGAAAATAGATTCAGGAGAAATGCTATAAGAATTATTAGACAAACTGAAAACCATGATTTAAAAAAAAAGCCTTGAGACAGCTAGGTGGTGCAGTGAATAGAGCACTGTCCCTGGAGTCAGGAGGACCTGAGTTCAAATCCAGCCTCTGACATTTAACACTTACTAGCCATGTGACCTTGGGCAAGTCACTTAACCCCAATTGCCCCTCCAAAAAGCAAAATAAAAAAAAGCCTGGACAACATCTTTCACGAAATTATCAAAGAAAACTACCTTGATATGTCCTTGATAGAACCAGAGGGCAAAATAGAAATTGAAAGAATCCACTGATCACTGCCTGAAAGAAATCCCAAAATGAAAACTCTCAGAAACATCAGAGACAAATTTCAGAGCTCACAGGTCAAGAAGAGAGCACTGCAAGAAGCCAAAAAGAAATGATTCAAATATCATGGAGCTACAGTCAGGATTACACAGAATTTGATGGTTTCCATATTGAAAAAATGGAGGGCTTGGAATATAATAGGCAAAGAATTGGCAAATCAATTATGACCAAGAATCACCTAACCAGCAAAACTGAAGGGAGGCAGGGAAGGAATGGAAATTTAATGAAATAGAGGACTTTCAAGCATTTCTAATTAAAAGACCATAGCTGGATAAAAAATTTGACCTCCAATTACAAGACTCAAGGGAAACATAAAAAAGTAAAAAAGAAATCAAGAAATTCAATAAGGTTAAGCTGTATTTCTATATGGCAAGTTAATATTAGTAACTCCTAACAACTTTATTACTAAAAGAGCAATTAGAAGGAGTATATGCAGACAGAGTGTGTAGATATAAGGCAAGTTTTATGGGATGATACCCCAAAAACAAAATAAAGGGGTGAAAAAGAAAATTGCACTGGAAGAAGGAACAGGAAGGGACTGAATAGGGTTAATTATCCCACATAAAAGAGGAATTAAAAAGCTATTATAATGGAGGGGAAGATGGGTAAGCTTAAACCATACTCTCATCAAAATTGGTTCAGAAAGGGAGTAACATACATACTCAGTTGGATATAGAAATCTATCTTACCCTATTAGGAAGTAAAAAGGGATGAGAATAATACAAGGGGGAGGGGGAAATAATAAAAAGGAGGATATATTGGGGAAGGTAGTGATAAAAAATAAAACACTTCCGAGGACGATTATACTAATAGCTGCTAACAAAACAAACTAAAACAAAAATAAATAAATAAAAATGAGTAAGCAAAAGAGAAAGAACCCAATGATAGATAGCTACTATGGGGGTAAAGAAGATTTGAGTTCATATTCAGCTGAAGCTAATAAAGCTACTCCTTTTAAAAATTAACATATTTATTTAAAGTTTTGAGTTCTCAAGTGTATTCCTCCCTCCTTCCTCTCCCCCTCCCTGAGATGATAAGTGATCAGATATAGGTTATACATGTGCAATTAAATAAAACATTTCCATATTGGTCATTTTCTACAAGAAGATCCAAATAAAGGGGGGGGGGAGTGAAAAGAGAGTGAGAAATAGCATGTGTCAGTTTGTATTCAAACTATCAGTTCTTTCTCTAGAAGTGTACAATATGCTTCATCATTAGTTCTTTGGGATTGTCTTGGATCATTATATTGCTGAGAATAGCTAGGTCATTCACAATTCTTCATCAAACAATATTGCTGTTACTGTATACAAAGTTCAGGTTCTATTCATTTCACTATGCATCAGTTCATGTAAGTCTTTCCAGATTTTTCTGAAATCATCCTATTTGTCATTTCCTATAGCACAATAATATTCCTTTACAATTACAGCTTGTTTAACCATTTCTCAATTTATGGTAATCCCTTTGATTTCTAATTCTTAGCCACCACAAAAAAGAATTGCTATATTTTTCTACAAATGGGTCCATTTCCCTTTTTTTTTTGGATGTCTTTGGGGCATAGATCTAGCAGTGGTATGGCTGGATCAAAGGGTATGCACAGTTTTGAGCATAGTTCCAAATTACTCCCCAGAATGGTCAGAACAGTTTACAACTCCACCAACAATGCTTTAGTATCCCAGCTCTCCCACATCCCTTCCTACTTCCAACATTTTCCTTTTTTTTGTCATATTAGGTGGTACCTCGGGATTGTTTTAATTTGCATTTATCTGATCAATATGGATTTACAGGATTTTTTCATGACTATAGATAGCTTTGCTTATTTATATTCTTTGACCATTTATCAATAGGGAAATGGCTTGTATTCTTATAAATATGACTCAATTCTCTATATACTTGAGAAATGAGGCCTTTATCAGAGATACTTGTTACAAATTTTTTTCCTTATAATTTTAGCTGCTTTGGTTTGGTTTGTGGAAAAACTTTAATTTTATACAATCAAAATGATCTAGTTTACATCTTATAATGTTCTCTATATCTTCTTTGGTCCTGAATTCTTCCTTTACTCATAAATCTGACAGATAAACTGTTCAATGCTCTTTTAATTTGCTTATAATATCACCCTTTATGTTTAAATCATGTACCTATTTTGACCTTATCTTGATATACAGTGTGAGATGATCTATACATAGTTTTTGCCATACTGTTTTCAAGCTTTCCCAGCAGTTTGTTCCAAAAGTTTGGATCTTTGGGTTTATCATATACTAGATTACTATGGTCATTTTCTATAATGTAATTTGTATCTAGTCTATTCCACTCACCCACCACTCTATTTCCCTTCAGTGGCTGCAAACTACAGCTGTCCTCTCTGCCTGGGCATTGAAACCAAGGCCTCTACTTTCCTGCAAGTGCCCACAGTCAACAGGGTCCCCACCCTTCACTACTGCCCTCACCCATTGCGTGCTAGCTCCTTCTCTCTGAATCCACAGCCTGGGAAGCATCTGGTCAGCACAGCTGTGTTTGGCGTCCTCTTAACAGTGGAAGGTCCTTCAATCTTCTATTCAGCTGTCAGACTCCCACACTCTCTGTGGGATAAAAGTTTCTAAGGTGGAGGTTCCCTCAGGGGCCTGCTGTTTGTGGATTCTGTAGAGCTGGCCTGGAGGTGTTTGCACTTCACTCAGGCCAAATTTTGCCAGTAGAGGTTAGGTCTTTCCAGCCTGTCTTCTCAAATTGTATTAAGAGAACAACTGCTTTACCCCTACCCGTGCTTAACTCTGCTGCTCTGAGGCCATGTTCTGTCTTTCTGGTAGAAGAAATTTGGAGAGTCAAAAATTATCTGACCTACTCTACCATCTTCCCAGAATCCTCTCCAGTGACCTCCTCCTTAAAGCCTACCCAGATTCCCGCAGCTAGATCAATCTTCACTTCTGATCTCACAGCATTTTGTACTCTTCTCCTGTTCTGATTGTTTTAAATTTTATATTCTTTTCCATCAGTATATGTGGTTTGTTACCTCTACAAGATTATAAACTCTTTGAGGGCAGTGACCAGGGAGTATTTTAGTTTTGTACTTTTGTCCAAGGGGCGTCTTGAGCCTAAGATGCTAATCAATGTTCAGTTGATGAACTGACCATGGGCAAATCTTGAATTAGAGACCTAGAGGTACCTAAAAGGGAATGCACTTGAAATAAAGGTGGAACAGGCATGAATAGGGTTATACCAAGTATCTGGAGAATGGATCTCATTTTCTGAATGCCCAGCTCAAGGGATTATCTTGCTACACTTTTCATTCATCACTGTCGGTACTTACTTCTCAAGAAGCTAGATAGAGTCACAGCAGATAGAGTACCAGGCCTGGAGTCAGGAAGACTCATCTTCCTGAGTTCAAATCTGTCCTCAGACACATACTATGTGACCCTGGACAAGTCACTTCACCCTGTTTACCTCAGTTTCCTCGTCTATAAAATGAGCCAGAGAAGAAAAGGGCAAACCAGTCCAGGACAAATGGCAAACCTCTCCAAGATCTTTGCCAAGAAAACCACAAATGGGGTCATGGAGAGTCAGAGACAACTGAAAAATGAAAAAAAAAAAACCCCAGCAACAACAACTTCCTTTTCAACCATAGAAAGTAAGTCTCCTCCAAAAGAGCCATAAAGGCAATATTTTTTTTTAAGTTCATGGAATTATCTGTGTTGTGAGTGCCCCTTGATGAAAGATATAAGCAAAACAAAATTTTATTTTTAAGTTACAGATGGCATGGGGTGGCTAGGTAGCGCAGTGAATAGAACACTCTCCTGAAGTCAGGAGGACCTGAGTTAAAATCCAGTTTTAGACACTTCACACTTACTAGCCATGTGACCTTGGGCAAGTCAACCCCAATTGCCCTTCCAAAAAAGCAAAAAAAAAAGTTTAAAAGTTACAGATGGCAGGTATCATTTTTAAAACAGGGAACTGCATTAAAAATGTGGATTTTTTTGTTCTCCCAAGATCTTTCATAATATACAGGTACACAGATATCAGCATTATCATCATCCAGAATGATGGAGGATTCAGATGAGTAATGGTTAGAATCATGGAACTTTAGAATAAAAAGGAACCTTAGGACTTACCTAGAGAAAGGCTTCTTAATCTTTTTTTGTGAAGCAGACTCCTTTGGCTGTCTAGTAAAGCATATGGACCCATTGTCAGGAAAAAAAATTGTTATTAAATGCATAAAATAAAAGAGGAGTATAAAGGAAACCAGCTATGTTGAAATAGTCATTTTTAATTTTTTTTAAAGTTCACAGACCCCAAATTACGGGACTTTGATGTAGTCCAACCCTTTCATTTAACAGCTGGAAAAACCAAGTACGCAAAAGATGAATTAACTTGCCTAAAAGGTGATGTGAGGGAGAAACCCTGAACTCCTGCTTCCCTCAGCCCAAGTGTTACTTCCTTGTCCCAAGACAGACAACTTAGAAGATCAAGCCCTGAAGCAATCACACCAGAAGGGTCACCAGCATCCCAATTAGGAAGCTATATGAAAAGGAATCCCAATGAATAATCAAGTAAGGATTTTAAACTCAAAATGCTCCCTATACCCACCCTGCAATTGCGTGTCATGTATATATAGGAATCAAGTACCCTCTTGAGCTGAAAGAAGTTTTTCTGATGGGGAATGTAGCCATGTACAAACTATTGATGTGTGTGTGTGTGTGTGTGTACAAGCTCACATGCACACACAATAAATTGCTGTCTTGGGTTGGTGGTTCCCCACCATTAGTACCATTGCTTCTGATGGCTATTACTAGGGCTGCAGGCCAAGTGTCATCTTAACCACACGCCTCTGCATTTAAATGCTCCTCCATAGCCCATGTTCCCCTATCTGGAGGGAGGTTTCAGGCCAGGCTGCCCCAAATGTTTTCATTCAGAATGATGCATCCCAGCTCATTTTGGAAGCTTTTAAACTTCAGGGTGGACAGCATGGCCCTTGGGAATGTGCTTTCATGCACCAGGAGTTGATTTTAAACAGCAAAATATGCCGCAGTCGGTCATAGAGGGAAATAATAATACAACTTCAAAAGAACAGAGCCCAAAAGAAAGGGTGTTATTAATGGGAAAAAATTTTAAAGTCATATTAAAAAGCCTCAAGTCTAGTGGAAAAAGCCAGGAAATGGGAACAAAATTAGCATTATTATAGCTTTTCATGGTAACTTACTCTGGGTTTTTTATGGTGGCTTAAAAAAAAAAGAGAGAGAAAGAGAAAAAAAGGGGAGAGTCAAGCTGATAACAATTTATCCTACCAAATACATTACGCATCCAGAATGCACCTGAGATAGCAACTGTATTTAAAATGTTTTCTTTTTATATCTGCTTTATGGATGTTTATACCTCACAGGGGTTATTGGGAGGGAGAAAGCAGCATTTTGTAAGGAATAGTAAATAGTGAGGCTTGTCTAAGTGTTTCAGGGAAAGGTGCCCTTTAAATACACAGTATTAGGATTATTAATTTGCAGTTTAATATTCCAAACAGGTCTAGGTCTTAACAAAAGCCCACAATGCTGAGGTGGGGCATTGTTGCCCCGTGAGGAGGGTGAGTCACATATCTGGCAAAAGCGGGTGGGAGAGTTCAAAAGCAGGTGAGCCCCTCATTGTCTACTTGTCATGTCTTCACATGCAGGTTTTCATGACTGCCTGTTATTGTTTTCAGTAATATCTCCTGAACTTTTCCCCCCCAGGTCCTCTGTTTTTGTTCTGAAACCCCCTTCTGCTTCCCACACATAAATCCTTCCTCTTTTCCAGCATCCAGGGCAAATTTAGTTGTGGGATGGGAATAGGGTAGAGGGTGAGGAGGGGGTTTAAGATCTGACTACTCAAGAATGGCAAAGGTCGGGGCAGCTAGGTGGCACAGTGAGTAGAGCACTGGCCCTGGAGTCAGGAAGACCTGACTTCAAATCTGGGCAGACACTTAACACAAAACTAGCCATGTGACCTTGGGCAAGTCACTTAACCCCAATTGCCCTACCTTCCCCCCTCCAAAAAAAGCAAAAAAAAAAAAAAGAATAGCAAAGGTAGCCTGGAGGCAGAACTTATGGGAGGAAATTGAGGAAATTAAGGAACTGGGAGACCAGAGTGCTCAAAAGGGTGAAGATGTAGAGAGGAAGGCCATGAACTTACTGGGGAAGAGGAAAAATGACCCAGAGGTCCACAACAACAAGGTGGATGGGATGAACTTTTTTTTTCCCTCCCAATTAACAAATATTTCTTTTCTCTCCCTCCCACATCCCCGCACCCCAGTCTGAACAATGACCAAAAAAAAAAAAGGAAAAGAAAAAGAATAATAAAAATCTCACAACAAATATGTATAGTTGAGCAAAATAAATTCCCACATCAGCTATATTAAAAAATATATGCCTCATTTTGCATTTTGGCTCCATCACCTGTCTATGGTGGATAGCCTGCTTAATCTTTAGCACAATGGACTTCAAAGGGGGAGAGGTAATTGCTGAGTAATGACGACAAATCTGGGAATGGGGAAGAAGAAAAAGGCCATCTCCCCCTGAAGCAGGGGCAAAAGAAAAAGACAAGTCTGCCTTGAAGAGGATGTCATGAGATGTGGTGACTGAGACAATGTCAGAGTTCAGGAAGCACCAGGCCATTTGAGCAGATCTCTAGAATGAATGGAACTTGTTTATCAAAGAATATTCCAGAGGGTTCAAGGCAAAGGGAAGATAGAAGAGGATATGGAGGAGTGCCTATGAAAGCTTAACTGTCCAGGGATGACAATCTGGGAAGAGATAGCAGGGAAGGGGGCAGTGTTGTCTAAGCCAAGGGTTCTTTACCTTTTTTGTGTCATGTACCCTTTTAGATAGTCTGGTGAAGTCCAAGGACCCCTTATGAGAATGATGTTTTTAATGGCATGAACACATAGTATAACAAAAGAAGCCAATTATGTTGAAATTCAATATAATCTTATAGTCCCCTGAGCCAATTAAGTCTAGAGAATAGTTTAATACCTTTTAAGGAAAAATTAGTCCAGCTTGCATGGAGGCCTGGGGCTAGAACATTGCCCCTACCACAGATTCCCTATGGAAAAGTGGTTAAGGTCTTCGACATTATACTATGTGGGACCAATTGAAGGAATTGAGTATGTTTAGCTGAGAGAAGAAAAGTCTTAAAGAGGACATGCTAGCCAGGGGTGGGGAACCTGCGACCTCAAGGCCATATGTAGCCTTCTAGGTCCTCAAGTGCTGCCCTTTGAATCCAAACTTCACAGAACAAATCCCCTTAATAAAAGGATTTGATCTGTAGAACTCGGACTCAGTCAAAAGGCTGCACCCAAGCACCTAGAAAGCCTCAAGGCTACAGATTCCCCACTTCTGTCTAAACCTTCATATACTTTTGCTTTTTTTTTTTTTGAGGGGGGAAGGCTGGGCAATTGGGGTTAAGTGACTTGCCCAAGGTCCCACGGCTAGTAAGTGTTAAGTGTCTGAGACTGGATTTGAACTCAGGTCCTTCTAACTCCAGGGCCAGTGCTCTATTCACTGCATCACCTAGACACTCCATGACCTTCATATACTTACATTATACTTCATATACCCATCATATGGAAGAGTTTTTGTCTCCAAAGGACAGAATGAGGAGCGTTGGGTAGAAGTACCAACATAGAGATTTCTGTCTGCTCCATGTAAGAAAGAATCTCATAACTATATCTAACTCAAAGCTGGATGGGCTGTCTTGAGATATGATTGTTCTCTCTTCACTAGAGATCTTTACATAGCAAAATCTTCACAACCACTTATGGAGCATTCTGAAGAGGAGATTTTTGTTCAGGTCCACACTAGACTCAAAGGATCCTGAGGTCCCTCGTAACTTATATTCTATGATTTATGAATGAATGGAAAGACACAGACACGAAGCACATAGGATGAGAAGACATGCGTGAGATGTGGTCTGTGTTGGGGGAGGGAGTATTGCTCCCAAAAGAAATCAAAATCCCTCTAAATATACACGTGTACATGGAGAAATACATCATGACAAAATGGGGTTGTGATGGAGCCTACTCACCCTTTTACTGCATGAATAACGTACCACTTTCATCATCCCAAGGGTCCAATATTTCTCAGCATAAAGAGTGGGGAAAAGAAGATATATGGACCTTCACTCAGCAAAGAGTAGACTGCCTACTACTTGATGAGCAGCTGTGGAAGTTACAAAAGTAAGTAGCATATAGTCTCTACCCTCCAGGGGCTTACATTCTAGTTCTCAGGTTTTAGAGCAGAAAGGAAGTTTGAAGATGATTTCAAACAACCATCTCATTTCATAGATGGAGAATCTGAGGCTCAAAGAAATTAAGTGGTTTAATCAAGGTCATAGTACTAATGAATGACAGAGTTTGACTTCCAACACAAGTCCTCTGACTCCAAATCTGGTACTCATTGCACTATATCATAGGGGAGTGCTGTGACAGGAACGTAGGAAAAGATAATTAGTAATATTCACTATCTACGTCTAGTTGGAAGATAAGACAGTTATGTATGAAAAGATAATTAATGGTAGATACTATCTCCATCGTGTAGCTCTGAACCCTCACTTCTACCCCTCTCCCCTCCCTCCACCAAGCTATTTCTCACAGATTTTCTATTAATTGATCTAGACTTCTTTCAGTTTCTTGATTTTGTTTTGTTTTATTTACTTTAATACTCTATGCTTCTATGAAGTAAGGCTTTGATTTTTCTGTGTCCTAGGTCAGTCCATTAGTGCTAGATCTAAGGTATCCACATTGAGCAACTCTCTTTTGATTCTGTCCACCAATTTTCCCTGATTTACACCCACTGGAGTGGTACAATATTTTCCATTGCCTTTTCCAAATCTCCCTATGAGCAGGTCACTTAACTTCTCTGGGTCCAAGTAAAGGAAACATTATTTCCTGTCCTGCACTCTTCAATCCAATCAAATGAGCAGATGAGACTAAATAATCTCTCAAGATACTTTTTACCTCTAATATTATTATGTTTACAAATGTTAATATGACCAAACCTCCATTGCATTTAGATTATTTCAGCCTAGGCAGACTCAAGTTCCTCTTAATACACATATCTGATGTTCTGTTGTAATGGTAGTTGTGGTTTTGCCACAGGTAGATATATACAGACAGGAATGTTATACTTTGAAATAGGAGATTCCTAGCATGCCGTTCTCTGTATAATCAGGAAGTCCGGGGGGTTTCTGGGAAGGGTGATACCACTGGGTTTGTTCACTGGGCTATAACATGGAGAGTCATGGTCAGTTGCATATCTGCTTCTGGGGAGTATTTTTAGTGGCAAAATGGAAGAGTTTGCAAAGAAACAAACATTTGGAACCGATCCTGAGGAGGAGAGCTCTAGTGTGAGACCCACTGTCAAACTAGGTCAGCCTCAGGCACAACTACTTTTGACAATTTGCTCCCGAAGGTGACCTGCATGTGTGCATTACTTGCCCACAAATAAGCCATCTGTGATTTTAGAATCACAGGGCTCAAAGGAACTTTGAGAGGTCATCTAGTCCATCCCCCTGCCTGCAGGTAGGCCCATATCCAAACCAACCCAGAGGAATGTAAATCTCTTCTGTAAAAGAGATTCAGTAATATTTCTCATCATCCATTTTGGCATGGGCGAATTCATTTTGAAGTAATACGTTTGCTGCATTCAAGATGGTTATATGGAGGAAAAATAAACCCAAGTGCCCCTGTTTTCACCCAGACTCCTAAATGGGGGTTCTGATTTCCTTCCCTTCAGGACTTGGGATATCTCTGATTGTTTAGGACCTTGGCTTATCACTAATGGCCTTGCCCTTGCCACCTGGGCCAAAGAACAAGCACACAGACTATTCCACCCCTCCTCCCTCTATTCTGTCCCTCACTACCATTTATTCCCATTGATATATGAAGTTAGCAACTGCTAATCTTTGTTGGTTGGTCAATGTTGCCTATAAGACAAGAAATTCCAGAGAAAAATGGATTAGAGAACTGTTTCCCAAACTTGGTGGTCTCAGGACTCTTTTACACTTAAAAATTATAGAGGACTCCAAAGAGCTTTTGTTTCTATGGCTTACATATATCAATAGTTACCATATTAGAAATTTAAAGTCTTAGTGGTATTATGAAAATAATTTTGACCTCACAGACCAGATAGCCTGAAAGGGTCTTAGGGACCACACTTTGAGAACCGCTGGGTTAGAGTATATAGTAAATGGGATAGAGGGGAACTCTTAAGAAAATCAGAGGAAACATCTAGCCCTTGATGTGAGGGTAAATCATAAATCTAGGGGTCCCACTGAGCCAGCTCAAGGTGATAAACGGAAGTAATAACCAGGGAAAAGACTTGTAACCTAAAGCAGAATAAAAAAACAAACAAACCCATAGACTAGTCAAGAAGACAAGTCCTTTGGAACAGATGTGGGCCAGTCCAGGATGAAGGGGCACTATGTCAATTTCATTTTGGATTCTTTTGCCGATATACATGTTGTTGCTTTCCCATAACTTCCTCCCGTTTTGGCAGCTTTACAATTCATGAGAATATTTGCAGAGTGAAAGACTCCTCTCAATCTTTTCATTCATTACCCACTACTCTTAACCTTCAACTTACTTAATTTTAGGGACTCCATTAATTTTCATTTAGCTAATTAAAAGTATGTTCTGACATTATGCAGAGAATACTCATGTGAAAAGAATTCACATTCACCCCTTAGGGGGATAACCCCTTAAGTTTTTGGAAGAATTCAGAGAAAGAAGTGACCAAAAGAAAACTTCTGTCCAAGAAAATAGGCCCCCTAGGCTGTCTTTTGTTTTGTTTTAACTTCCCTAAGCACAAAATACTTTACAACAAAATTGACCTCCCTCCTCTCCATCCCTGAGCTAAATTTAAGAGGACTGTGCCTTCTTATTTAATCCTCAGTAGGAGGCAAAGCTGGGGTTTGATGTGGAGGAGTGATGAGACACTGAATGTAATCCCACAAATACAGCATTCACTTTTCCTGTAGTTTACTTGGCTCTGTACTTTGGCACAGGATCATACACCTGAAAAGCAATTCAATGGGCAAATCAGTAGGTTTAGTCTTTCCTTTCTGGAGTTCCTAGGCAATTTGAACCTGTGCCACACAGTGCCGTGCCCCTACCATGCAAACAGAATGGACTTTTAAATGGATTCTAGCAATCTTGGTGTGGATGCAAACTCCAGGATTCTGCATATTGTCTGGTCTCCCCACCCATTACCAGAAGCTTTACAATCTCTGCTCTAAAATCTGTGTTCTCTTAGGATCACTAACTATGGCTTTCAGACTTGGACATGGCTCACTGGTTTATCATCTTTCTTTAAAATTGAGATGCAAAGGCAAATCAGGGTGGATCTATTTTGTACAGAAAAATTTTAAAATTAAATTAATTACATTATGATTTGTTGAACACCAATTTCTGATACATGAGCCTTCTAAGCTAAATGCAGACCTGACATTGTTTAGAATGCACTCAAATCTCCCTAGGAAAATAAATCAAAACAAATCTCTGTTTTGAATTTAACTGCTTACAGTTATTGCCTTATTGCTTATTTCTGTCCAAAATGTATTTGTTCTTGCAAAGCACCTTGCTTTGAAGGGCAAAAGAAATTTGTTTTTGTTTTTTGACATCTTGGTAGATAAAGGAAGAAGGAATTAGCCACAGAATAAACAGGATCATAAGATTTTGGACTGAAGGGATTTCAGAGACCAGCTAGTCCAAGCTCCTTATTTTACAAATGCGGACACTGAGTCCCAAAGCTGAGAAGAAACTTGCCAGAGGTCATAGAGATTCAGAAAGAGAAACATTTTTTGAAATTCACATCTTTCCAGTGGTCTCTGGCTCCTGCAAATTTTGAGTTCTTCCTAATCCCAAGTACAGTAGGAAAGAGAGAGAAATTTCAAAATTCTCATAGTCCTGGATTTTTTCCATACCAGGGATATACCAACTCCCTCTGACTACTGATCACCAGGGTTTTGCTTGGGGTAAAAAAGAAAATAAAATTTGAAAAAAGCAGACTATTCGCTTATAGAAATAGCCACAAGAGGGAGCTCCCAGGGTCCCATGCACTCTAAAGGGAAGAAGGGGGAAAAAAACCACTATAGACATAGTGCATTGAAACTGACAAAGAAAACTTGATTTACAAGGCCCACTATTGTTAGTGGTTTCTCTTATCTGACCCACCAAAACTTCCTTCTGCACCATTAACTTGAATTCCTCTCTAGAATTGGGATTTCGGGTCTATCAGAGTGAGATCATTGGTTTTTAGCATCACTTTATCTGGGGGTAACAACTCCCCATTTCCTAAGGCAAAGAGAAGAGATTCAGAATAAACAAAATTAGAAATTCAGAAAGTGTGTGAAGTTAACATGGAGCCTCAGACCCTGCTATGTGAAGGTGGGGACCTGGATGGCGGTTGATTATTTCAAAGAACCAATCATCATTTCACAATTGTTTCCAGAGAATGCTGCTGTCTGCTCATTCCATGGCATATGTCTGGGTCTTTTTGAGCTATGTTTGAATTGCTTCTTCATTTTTTCCCCTCCAATCATTTTACTAGGGACTTTGGAACATTATGAGATTGTGGGTAACGAAAGACTATAATTAAGCTTATAGCAGATTTTTTTAGGAGTAAGAAGACTGCGATCGAGTTGAGAATCCAGATTTTTGGGGCTGTAATTTGCGGCTGTGTCACAAAGAGGGTACTTTTACAGCATGGAGCCCAGTGATGAAGAAGGAAGCATATTGGAGGGGTGTAGAGCTCTCTCTGCACACAGTATTCCTTCCATGGGAGCAGAATGGACTCTTAAATAGCTAAGTGTAGCTTGGGCTGATTACAGGCCAGACACTGCTATTGTACATCATCAGTTATCATTGTCAAGGCTGCAATTTCACCAGGATGTTTCTCTTTGTCGACTACTCATGGCTCATTTGAGTACAGTAGTAAAACTGTATGATAAGCCGAGGGCCCCTTTCTGATAAGACCCATGTCCCTATCATATCACCCAATGAGCTTTCAGCAGGTCTATGGATTTGGAAAGCTTTTGCCTCTAGAATGATGTTTCATTCATAAATCTTAACTCTAAAAGCCTAGGGTGCCAGCACTGTACTAACACTTAGGATAACATTGAAGAAAGATCCACGGACAACTAGTCAACTGGAAAAGGGTACCCTGAATAAATGGGGAGCACTAGGAAGAGAGCTGGATATTTAGTTTGTAGACCCCAAGGATCAGGAACAGTCTTACCCCTAAATAGAGTATGTTGCTTACACAATAGAATCTAAATGATGCTAAAAGGCCTTCTATCCCCCAACTGCCCTACCACAGTATCTGAAATGTAATCAAACAGAATCCTAAAATATTAATTCTAATCATGCATTCCTAGAGTTAGAAGGAAATTTAGATGTTATCTAGTCCAAGCTCTTTTTACAGATGAGGCAGCTGAGGACCAGAGAGGCAGGTTATGGAAGTTTATATAGATGGAATGGCTTTTAGAGATATATCTGCAGTTAGAGGATGCAGGGGAGGCTGTAGACCTAGCTAGTTGGGCAACTAATATTTTTTATGTAAATAACATTTTATTTTTTTCTAATTAAATGTAAAGATAGTTGTCGATATTCATTTTTATAAGATTTTGAGTTACAAATTTTTCTCCCTCTCTCCCTCTCTTCATCCTTTCCATGTTCTCCCCAAAAGATAAGCAATTTGATATGAGTTATACATATGCAATTATGTTAAACATATTTCCACATTAATCCTATTTTGAGAGAAGAAACAGAACAAAAGAAAAAAATACATACACAAAAGAAAGTTAAAATAGTATGCTTTGATCTGCATTCAGACTCCATCAGTTCTTTCT
This sequence comes from Petaurus breviceps papuanus, assembly GCF_028583685.1. Lineage (NCBI taxonomy): Eukaryota > Metazoa > Chordata > Mammalia > Diprotodontia > Petauridae > Petaurus > Petaurus breviceps. Next base: position 17,098,680 of record NW_027185698.1, on the reverse strand, counting down.
CTGGATGTGGATAGCTTTTTCCATCATGAGTCTTTTGGAATTTTCTGGGATCATTGTATTGCTAAGTGCTAAGTCTATCACTGTTGATCATCGCACAATGTTGCTATTACCATGTACAATGTTCTCCTGGTTCTGCTCACTTCACCCAGCATCAGTTTATGTAAGTCTTTTCAGGTTTTTCTGAAATTTGCCTGTTTATCATTTCTTATAACACAACAATATTTATATACCACAACCTGCAACTAGCATTTTGAGTAGCTGCCTGTACTACTGCTTCCACCTGTGGAACCCCGATGGGTGTAGCTGAACTCTTCTTCCAGCACTTCAAAGTGCCAGGTTTTCTCCTGCTCGAGGCAAAGACATAGGGAGAGAACTTCAATGTTTTAATTGTATTAATAGTCCTTATGAGGTCCCTGATAGCTAAGGAAAATTGAGCCACTTGAATCTGGACACAAAGTAATACAATGACCTAGGGATAGGAGATTTAAGAAGTGGGAGGAGGTTTAATAAAAGTAGCAACTAGATGGTATAGTGAATGTAATGCCAGGCCTAGAGTTCAGAAGACCTGAGTTCTAATCTGGTCTCAGATACTTACTAGGTATGTAACACTGGGCAAGTCACCTACCTCCATTTGCCTCAGTTTGCCCCTTTGCAAAATGAGCTGGAGAAGGAATGGTAAGCCACTTCAGTGGTAGGGGTCACAAAGAGTTGGACACAACTGAAAACAACTAAACCACAATAACACCCTCTGATCAAGAAGTGGCTGGGTAGCTTACCTAGGGTAACCAAATCATGACATGAGCCATGGTCTTCTTTCAAACCTAGTTGTTCCCTAACTCAGTGTGTAACCTTGGGTAAATCTCTTCCCTTTTCTAGCTCCAAATTTCCTTATTTATAAAATTTGGACTTTTGACTAGATAATTCCTACCAATGCTAATCATCTGTGGTTCAATTATAAATATATAAATTATAAATATATGTGTATGTATATAAATTAAAACCATATTTTGTATTCATTTCTTTTGATTAGTTTACCTTTTATAAGAATCTCCTATTAAAATCTAAACACACCCAGGATAGATCACACCTTCATCTGTTATCATTTCTGCATCTAACCTCTCCTTTCACTATATTCTCCATACAGCTGCCAATTTTATATTCCTAAGGCACAGATCTGAACATGGGACTGACTCCTCCACTCAAGAAACTCTGGTGACCTACACACCCCCCCCCCCCCCCCCCCCCCCC
>NW_027185698.1:17061808-17097332 GCF_028583685.1 Petaurus breviceps papuanus | reverse complement strand
CACAGCCTCTTCTATCAAGAGACGCGGTGACGGTTTGGAGGTATCAAGAAAGGCGGAGCAGGAAGGACTGTCTGAATGAGAGGGTCCGTTCAATGAACCCTGATGGGAGATGGCACAGTTACCTCTAGGATAAAATACAGTTTCCTGTGCCCAGCATTTAAAGTCCTTCATGATCTGCCTCCTTCATACAGATTGTCCTCCATGCTCAGAATGTCTTCCTTCCTCACCTCCATCTCTTGTATCTCTTATCTCCCATCAAGGTTCATTGCAAGGACCATCTCCTTCAAACAGTCTTTCCTGCTTCTCCTTTCTTGATACCTCTAACCCCTCACCCCAACTCCTCCCAATCATTTAACATTTATTTTGCATTTTTTTGTACTTCCTTATCTGTGAAACTTCTGTAGCCCTCTTCCACAGTAGACTAAAGTATAAACTTTTTGAGGGCAAGAGCTATTCTGCTTTTATATTTGTATCCCCAGTGTATCCCTAGCAAAAAGCAGGTGTTCCACAAGTGCTTATACTGTGGTATAACAGAAAGGTTATTGCACCAAGAGTCAGGACACTTGCTTAAAGTTGATTTGGGGATAAAATTAAATAGTGTTTTAAAAATGTAAGGGTGGAGTTGATGGACTCACCCAATCATATCATTCCACCCCAATATCATTCCACCCCATTCAAAGTAAGTGATAAAATACCCAATCAAGGGGTAGCTAGGTGGCGCAGTGAATAAAGCACCGGCCCTGGAGTCAGGAGGACCTGAATTCAAATTTGACCTCAGACACTTGACACACTTACTATCCGTGTGACTTTGGGCAAGTCACTTAACCCCAATTGCCCTCCAAAAAAAAAATACCCAACCAACACTATCAATCCTAGGCTTTAGACTAAGTAAGAAATATCAAATTGGAGTGAATTTACCCTGGAAGGATCTAGATCAAGGAAATTTTGTCCACTGCATGATCATTTATAAAGAAGCAAGCTAGTTTAGGACTGGAGTTATTCAAGAGATTGGAACAATAAAACTCTTAAGGAAGAGTCACCTAGAAGATGAATGAGGAATTACTGCTCCAGTCTTAGTCTAGGTCTCCTTCCCTGCCACCCCTTTGACTGGAGGAGGATCTGGTGAGCTTCAAAGAGTCTGGAGGATGTTGGACATTCCATCTTCCCATCAGCATCCCATCCTAGAAGCACTCCCAGACCAGCAAGGCACACTGTCTACATTGCGAGCCAAGGGAAGGCTGCGTATAGATTCATAAGGAGCCAACAAAGAAACTACACTATGACTAAGGGGAGCGTTTTGAGCACCCCCAGAATGGAGGAAAAGGGCATTTAGCAACCGAGTTTATGAGTTAGCCCTTGTCATATGTGTTCTCTAAGCCTGATGCCACTTTCCCCTGGACTCTGCATATATTTATTGGAATCTGTATCAGACTTTTTTTTTTTTTTTAAGCAATTGGGGTTAAGTAACTTGCTCAAGGTTACACGGCCAGTTATTTCTGGGTGTTGTATCAGACTTTTGAGAAGATGTTTTATACTCACTTCTTACTGTACAAGCTTAGCAAATATCTGTTTATATAAACTACTTCAAGCAGGTTGGCTGACAATCTTGGGGAGAAGCATCCTAGTGGGGACTGAAGCCAATGGTGTTAGGATATCCTTGCACTCCTCAGGGGGTATCCCTGGAACCCCAAGGGCCAGATGCAGCCTTGTTCTGGGACCTGAGTCTCATCTATGAGAGTGGGAGTTGGGATAATGATCTTCAGAGTGTATATGGGTTCCATGAACTTTAAAGCACTACGTAAATGTGGATGCTTATTAGTTTTTGTCCTCACAATCCTTTATCATCCAAACTGTGTAGGCAAACAGGATTTTCAAGGCCAGCAAGAGATCCTGCTAACTCCGGCCAGGCCTCAGTGACACAGAGATGTCCTGTGGCTTCTGGGCTCCCTGTGGCAACAGCAGGCAGACTGTTCTCTCATCTCTGTGCTGTTCCTCACCCCTTGCTGCCAATGCCTGGTGCGATCATGTTCTCTCTCACCCCAGCCTTGATCCTATTTGGTACTGCAGTGACCCACATTGGATAGAATCCTGCCAATGGATCCTGACAGCAAGTACCTTAGAGCCATTTGGACACTGCTGGTGTTAATGAGCCAAGCTGTCTTCTCAGATTGCTAGACCTCATCCCAGGATTGTTTCGGTCCTGTGCTTGAGAACATCCCCACGGCAGCCTCCATCCACTCTGACTATTGGCACCTATGGGGTCCTTAGGACTTGGACTCCAGTCTCAGCTCTGTCACTCTGTGACTCTTGGAAAGTCACCTCCTTTTTCCATGCCTTGGTTTCCTCAAGTGTAAGATGAGAAGACTTGGCAGTCATCTCAAAAATCCCTTCTGTTTTCAAAATTTTATGATTCTCTAAGCCAGTGAGCTAAAGCAATCATGTTATCTGTAACATTGGGAGTCTGGCTATGATTACAAGAGTTTTCAAGAAGAGTCTTGGATTTGAAAGCAAAAGCCTTGGGTTTGCATCCTAACTATCCTACTCATTTAACTTCCCTGCTCCCTTAACTATAAAATGAGGGAGTGGGGCTAGCTGATCGCTAAGGTTTTCTAGCTCTAAATCCATGTTCCTGGAATTCCTCTGAGAAGGCAAGTGTATGGGGACAGCAGAGTTGGCATCAGGAACTCTTGTGTTCCAATCTCCTTTCAGACATTTACTTGCTGTGTAACCCTGGGCAATTAACTTAGCCTCTCTAGTTTCCTTATCTGAGCCAGAGAGATTATGATGCCCCAAGGAGAAGTGCTTCTCTCACTGTCTTGTTGCAAGATTCAAATGAAATAATGTATATAAAGTACTTTGCAAACCTTAAAATGCTATCTGACTGTCAGCTATTATTATTTATGAAGAGGATTGAGCTGAGAGCCCTTCACAAAGCTGCTGCAGGGAAGAAGGGTTGGCTCAGGCCACCTGATGAATACTCCATTCACTTAGCATTGTCCCCTCTGAGCCATATTGCTAATGTGCCTGTTTCCACTGCTCCCCAGCTCCAGCTGGCTCCTGTGGCCAGTTAGAGAAGCCGTGCTTAGCAATAGGAACAGATTGGATCAATATCTGGTGACTTTGGGTTTTTTTAAATTTATTATTTACTTCATCCCTATCCTTATCCCACAACCCATAATCCTTCTTTCCCCTGATTTGTCAAAGGTGCTGGGACCACTTGCTGGTTCTATTTGTTAAGTCTGCAAGTTGGTGAGGGTATTGAATATTCAGAATATTCGTGAAGGCTCTAGTCACTGTGGCAAATTGTCCCTCACCTTGCTTTGGTTCAGTCTCCCAGGTGTGACCCTGTTCTGACTATGCACTGCTCCCCACCCCCATGCCCCCATTCCCTGAGAAGCCTCAGGTTAGGGTAGAGCCCAAAGGATTGCAGAATTGGAAGGGATCTTGGAAATCATGTAGATTGGGGGGTGGGGAGGTGGACTGAAAAATCAAGAAGCTCTGGATTTAAATCCTGACCCTGACATTCACCAGCTGTGTGACCCTGGACAAGTCACTTGGCCTCTTTCAGCCTGTTTTCTCATTTGTAAAATGAAGGTTGTTTTACACTCTAAATCTATGATCCTATGATTCCCAAGACCGCACTTGTACTTAGTAACAGATTTGTGATTCAAACGCACGACAGGATCTCTAAATCCAAATCTTGTGCTAAATCATTGATTCCTGGTACTCCAAATAGGAAGGAGGAAAGGAGGGAGAGAGGGAGAAGGAAGGAAGGAAGGAAGGAAGGAAGGAAGGAAGGAAGGAAGGAAGGAAGGAAGGAAGGAAGGAAGGAAGGAAGGTTGGTTCCTGTATACCTACCTATCTTTTACTGGTTCAAGTTACATTTCCCTACTTGATGTAATTACTCTGTTTTTGACTCACTTTCTGCACCTTTCATTTAACAATTCATTATTCACAACTTTGTGAAATCTTTTCTATTGTTAGGTTGAATTATTCTTTTAAAATTACCCTATTATTTAATTTTTGACATGTTCCTGCCTATTTCCCCAAACAAACTTAAGGTCCTTAAGGTGTCCAAGCCCTGTGTTTATCTCCCACAATGCCTAGCTTCTTCATTTGATCTCCTAGCACTTTGTGCTAGGCTCTTCCGAGCCAATACAACAAGCATTTGAGTGCGAGTTGCCCAATGGAGACAGTTCCTGCTTCCACGTGGCTTCCTGGAGAATGGGGATGTGATCTTTGATGTGATTCTCCTACAGCTGAAAGAATTCAGAAGGCCCAAGCCTTGCCAAGGTAGAATTGTGAGTCACATCTTCCATGTTTGAAGTATATATTAACAAATACTTAAGAGTGCTGGTTTGTTTGTTTGTTCTAGCATTTTAAACATTTCCTTTGTGTTCTCCAGCCTCCATCCATCTGGAACTGAAGGTTCCACCCTTGCAATCCTGGGCTCTGATTGGTGAGCATTTCACCTTAACTTGCTTGTTCGAAGGCTCCATACAATTCCAGCGAGGACTTGTTCTTCTCTGCTCTGCCCCACCCCCCAAAAAAACTCCCTGCCATTCCTAGCCAGCACATCTCAATCAATTGCCTATTACTGCAATCACCATTCTGACGCCCCTGTCCCACTGCTCTCCTTGGCCACCATGCCTCTACATGTATTGTCTTCCCTAAGAGGAAGACCCTTTGTGGACCAGAACTGTCTTGTTTGCTGGTATTTTATCCTCCCCCCCCCAAACTTAGCAGAGTGCCTGGCACATAGTATATGAGATAGTAGGCCTCTGATTTCATTTTCAAGGTGAGTGTTCCCATTTTGCACCAGAAAAGAGTCAGTAGCTTCTCTTCTAGAATTAAAGAAATGCCTGGAACAGAGGTGTCAAACTCAGGGCTATAAAACTCCTGTAGGGAGGGAACAAGGTTAAAATATAATTGGGAAATCTTGAACAAAATAAAGAAAAACACGACTCAGATCACGTTATTTTGTGGTTTTCTAAGTCAATATGTGTGTATCTATGTATCTATACATCTATATCTATCTATATATGTGTGTATGTGTGTATATATATATATTTATATCTATATAATATATACATATATAAATATACACACACACACACACACACACACTTTCTATTTGAATTTGACCCCACTGGGCTCTAGCAGTAAGAGGTTAAGCGATTTGCCCAAGCAGGGTCACACAGCTCTTTTGTATCAGAGATGGGCCTTAAATTCTGGTACTCTCACCTTGGAGGCCAGTTCTGTATCCACCAGGCCATGAGTCTCTTGGTGGTATACAGTAAGGGCTTCATAAATCCTTTTTCATTAATTCTGGGGATGGGGGGAATAGCTAACTTAAGCCTGATAGCAACTACTTGGTACAGAATGCCTTTCTAGAAGAAACTCTGGAAAAGTTAACAACCTTTAAGCCAGTTTCCTCATCTGTAAAATGGTGATTATAATTTGCACCACCAATTTTACACGGTTGTTGGGAGGAAAGCACACAGTAAATCTTAAGTGCAAGTTTGTTGAATAGATGATGGATAAATAATCGCCATTTATTTCCCAGATTTTCCTTCAGCAAAATTAACCAAAAAATATGAAAGCTTGAGTCTGAGCCACTTCTTAATGAGAGTCTTCCACATCCAGCCCCTGCATTCTATTGAGAGATAAGAGTGCAGGAAGAATCAAACTATCCAAATTGACCAGTTCCTGTGGCCATCTGCCAAGTCTGGGCTCCTCTTGCTCCCGGACTTGAGAAAGGTGCCTTCTACAGACTGAGCTCAGGCACTGCTTTAACTTGAAAACTCTTCAATGAACTGACTGAAATGAAGTATCTTTTTCCAGGTACTGGAAGGATACTGACCCTCAAAGTCACTAAGGAGCATCGAGAGGAGAGGAAGGGAACCAGATTAAAATGTAATTGGGAAATATTTAACAAACTGAAAAAAAAAACATAGAATAACACATGCAACAGAACAGAGATACTATTGATATGTAGTTTTCCAATGTAGCCCAGGCATCTGAGTTGGTATGGTTTAGTTAGTGATCACATTTCCAGTTGTTTGACACTCCTGTGCTATACCATGCTGCTTTTCTTAAGATAACCCTGAAGATACTCACCTCCTAATAAAAGAATGACTAAGCTTCAAAGGCTAATGAGCTCCTGGACCAGTTTTGTCATTAGCTGTTTAACTTTGGACAAATCACTTACCCTCTCTAAGCCTCAATTTCCTCCTTTGTGGAATGAGGAGGCTACATTCAATGACCTCTAATATCCCTCCTCTAGTCCAGTCAGCCCTTGCAGAATGGAGTGGATTTCAGTGGAAAGGCTTTCCTTATTTGTCACATCATTTTAGGATGTGTCTTCAGCTCTGTATTCAATTAGACCAGTAAGCAAAAGCCAGGTTAATCATGTGCTACTTTTATTCATATTTTTAAGGGTACACGGATTTAAGAGGCAGATAATTCATTGAATCTATTTACCAAAAAGAGCTAAATTTATACAACCTTAAAAATGCATTCATTGTAGCCTGCATACTGTAAAATGTACTTTCAGATATAAACTACTGTTATTGTACCTAAGTTATGCATTTAAAAGACATAAAATACATAAAAATTGTACCAAATGGCATATTGGCCTATTTTATCACAGTCCTGATACATTCCTGATAGTCAAAGGACATTGATAGGGGATGCATAGTTTACTACTAGAAAAAGAGTTAGGTTATGCTGTAACAAGCCATAGAAACAGAATGGGGTTATTCTTGTGGACAAAAGGAAAAAGCTAAACTTTCATCTGGATTAGGGACTTTACAATGGAATCCCCCTTTTAACACTGTATCTTCTTGTTCTCACTTAGGCTGCTTCTCCACATTAGTAACCAGGATGCTGCCTTCTTGCCCAGCTCTCTCCTAGGCAATTCTGACAGTCTCAGGCAAAGGAAAACCTTTCATTCTCTAATGCTGGGTGTTCTCCCTCTTTTCTCCTGCCTCCCACCTCCCCCAACCTCCCAGAGCTCCTGCTGGCCCCCATTCTCCTTAATGTCCTCCCACACTCTGCACTATCAGGCTCCTTCCATCAACACCTCCATCTTTTCTTTGTACTGTTCGCCTGAAATCTCCAGTCAGCCATCTTTTAATGGAGGAATCATCCCTAGAAGCTGCCAGTGTGTGTGTGGGGTGTGGGGGGGGGGGGCAGGGTGCTAATCTCTCAACAGAAGAGTCAATTTCCCTTGCTAACATGATTTTCTTTAGAGGGTATGTAAATAAATTCCCCTCCTACAGACCTTCATTTCTCTTTCGTGATACCCACAGTGGAAGAAATTTCCATCGTGACTGCTCCTAGCAGCCAAAGCTCTAGCATCCCACGCTGATTTTTTTCCTAAAAATAAACAGTCTCTCACTCTGCAGGAGAACACCGCGGCGGAGTCATTCTCTAGCATCCTCAGTAGTTCTCCTGAGTTGTTTTCCATTTTTTCCAGAAAGCCCTTCCCATCTGACTTCCATTGAGTGCCCCCCCCCCAGCCTTGGCACTCAGTACTTTCTTTTCCTCCTCTTTCAAGAAGGAGAATGTATTGGGTGAGGCAGGAACACTCTTTCCAAAGTAGAAGGAACTTCCCGAAGACTTTGACACTGCTCACCGATTGGCAAGATTTCCCTTCATAACTTGGGGGCTTTGTTGTTGGTGTCACTTCCAGGGACATTGCTGCCTCCAGGATAGGAAAAAATAAACACAAAAGACCAGTTTGGCATGACTAAGCACTGGCAAGAACCCAGGGGACTAGTTCAAGTTTCTCATTTTTCTGTTTCTTTGTTTTCTCATCTTAAAAATGAAGGGATGGACTAGGTAATCTCCAAAGGCAAAGGAGAGATGGGAAAACCATCTAGTCCAATCCCCTCATTTGGTAAACGAGAAAAATCAAGACCTTGAGTGGGGAAGTGATTTGCCCAAGGTCACAAAGGTCCCTTTACATTCTGGACTTGGGAGTCAAAGTTCAAATCCCACCTCAGACACTTAGTAGCAGTGTGACCCTGGGAAAGTCACTTAATTTCTCTGTACCTCAGTTTCCTCATCTGTAAAATAAGTTGGGTGGACTTTCTAAGGCCCTTTCTAGCTCTAAATCTGTGATCCTGTGAATTTATGATTCTAAGTCTTCCCCGTTCTTTCTGTTTCTTCACCTGTGAAAATGAGACAATACCTGCTTCCATCTAAATGGGGGGGAGGGGGAGGGAACTGTGATGAATGTCAAAAGAGATAAACCAGGTAAAAGCACTATGACAGAGTAGGAGGTGTTGGAAAGACATTATTATTATTATTTTCAGCCCCAGAAAACAATGACTAACTCAAGGGAATGGTTTGTCCCTGACATCCATCCTCTACCCTTCCAGGTTTCAAAGGCCCTCTGGGCCTTAAGGTAGGTGGGCTAGTCCACCTAGATGCACAGAGGGTCTCAGAATAAGAAGCCAGGACCAAGAGAAAATTGAGGGATTGCCTGTGAGCAAAGAGAGAGATCAGAGGTCTTGGCCTGGAGACAGGAACAGCTACCAATAATGTTGCCCTCCAACAGGGGCTGGGCTCAAATATCTCCCTGACCTATTGGCGGTCTAGAAGTTGCTTATGAAGAAAGAGTTTCCTGTAGTAAGAGTCTTCCACAGTATAAGGCCTTAACCAGTTGCTGCTAAAACTTTTCCTGGGTCTTTAAAGATAGTAACTAGACAAATTATTCCCCCAATGGACTTGACATATCAGGTGTCCGTGGTATTTTGTTATCTTTTAAAAACATAAACAGAAAAAAATCCTTCTCCCCCCTCCCACCAAACCCTAAATTAATTGGAGCTAAAGGACAGTTTGCTTTTCATATCTTCGATCACATACTTTTAAAATGACAATGATGACAGTCACCAACATCTATAGAAAGAACACTTTCAGGTTTGCAAAGCACTTTACATATTAGCTCATGTGGTCCTCACAACAACCCTGTGAGGTAGGTGTTCTTATTATCCCCATCTTACAGATGAGGAAACTGAGGCTGAGAAAGGTTAATGCAACTGATGACAGGTTAAGTGACTTGCCCAGGGTCACGCAGCTAGGTCACACACGTATCTTGGGCAGGATTTTGAACTCATCCTCCTTGATTCCAAGTCAGCACTCTATCCACTGTCCCACCTAGGTGACTTAGAATTATTTTCCCTTACTCACTAATGCCCATCTGTTCTCAAGAAAACCAGTGCTTCCTGGTGATCCCTATTGTGTGTAAAATTTAAACCCCTATTTTCTGCTGTCAGAAAAGGAACTGGAACACCAGTCAGTTGAGGCAGCACAGTAAGATCATGCCTCTTCAGGTGTGCGCATCACTAGCAGCTGGAGGACAGAATACTGGTGTGAGCTGGGCTGGGGCAGGGAGTCATTTTTTGATTTGTTTTTTTTAATTTCCCCTACACTACTTGTCCAGTTTGTAACACGAGCTGGACAGAGTGGTGTCCAGAAGCAAGAAGTGTCCACTAGCCATCTTCACAGCTAGTGAGACAGCTATAGGGTGGCCCAGGTGCTCCTACCCCGCCTCCCCCCAGGGTCAGAGGAGATGTGGAAGCCTCTGGGGCTTGTGTCATTAGTTCAAATAAAGCACAGAAGATACAACTTAAGCAGGAAAAAAAAAAGAAATTTAAAATATGCTTAGGGGAAAAAATCAAAGCGGACTTCTTGTGCATTAATTTAGTGCTCGACTGGAAATAAATGTCAAAGTGGTAACACTTCTGGTTATATGTGGGCTGGTTCATTAGATCTACTCATCTTCTGGGCTAGAAACTCTTTGCCTGCAGTCTCATAGTGCACCCAAGGGTGCTGCTAGAACATCATGGCATCACCCTCCTAAGGGCTTCTGCCTACAGATCGCTCTGTTTATAGGCAGTAAACACTCATATTTGTAGCTAAGTTGCTACCTACCCATGACTTGGCAAATGGACTTTAAAAAAATAAAACAAAACTGGTGCAATAATATTGTGCTAACTTCACTGCTGGAACAGAGGTGGCTGGTTTCCCTTTATATAGGCAGTCTTAAAAAATCTTGCCTGATATATTTCAAAGAAAACCAGAGTCCTAAATGCTGTTAACCATGCAGGGCATCCAATGTGAGAATCCTCCACAAAATTGGGGCCAGAGGACAGAAAAGAAAAACTTCATTATGAGTCAAAAAAAAAAAAAGGCTTATTTTGATCGGGGACAACTTGGTCCTGTGAATCATGGAACTGGTCTCTATGACTCAGCTCATCTGGCTCGACATGCAGTCCCTTGTGATAAGCCTAAAGGCCCTGTGCTCCCTGCCCCCCTCCCTGAACTGGAGGTGGACTAGCCTGTGAGCACTCTCTAGCCCCAGAAATTGGTTGTTGTTGTGGTTGTGGTTGTTAAGCATTGCTGTTACTAAACCAGGAAAGAACTTTGCTCATTGAGGGGATCTGGAACTTTCACAGTCCTGGCACCTGCAGTACCTTATATCAGGAGCCAGTGGGGGTGGAGAGAAGCAGAAAGGATGAGTCAGCAGCTCACTGTGTTGCTAACAGTGGCATCACCAAACTCCAAGCAGAACTATAGATAAGTGGTGGATACATGTGGGTATGCATACATATATTATATAGGTACATTGTCTGGTAGTGGGAGAGAGAAGCATGCAAAAACCAAAGGACTGCCTGTGACTTTCTAAGCAAGCTGTCTTTCATGAAGGATCCCCTATGACTTAACATGATTCTCTAAGACAAATCTCTTTTAGAAAAAAATCTATAGAATGATCAACAGCAGTGGACGGAGGTGCCTGCCTCCCCATATTCATCTCTCTGAGGGCCAAGTATAGGGCATCATTCAGTCTTTGGCCTGTCCGTTGGGTTACCCAACAAATTCAAGGGATGGTTCTGGGTAAGCAGACACTAGGAATTCAACAACTTTAGCTCATACAAACTACCATTAAACACTTATGGTCTCTATGTAGGCCACTTTTGAAGCTCTAATGAAAGGAAGAAAGACCCTTAATGCTCCTGCCAAGCCTCTAACCCATTCAGGGCTCTAAGATGTTTATCATTTTTTTTCTTGAGTAGTGGACAAAAAAAATTTCAAATACTATAGAGTTAATATCCTTAGCATGTCACATCAGGGTGAATTAAAACAATATCCTTCATTTTATTCAAAGAAGGACAAAAGAAGGCTGGACATCAATTTTATGAAACCAAGATGACCCAAAATAGCTTTGCTGAGCGATGACATTATAAGATTTTATACTAATCATCAGCAAATGTTTTTAGCTGACTTTTGCTTTAAGCATTCTTACTGAAACCATTACTAAGGTGGAATGGATAGTTCTCAAATTTTTCATTTAGTTATCAGAGCTGTCCCATATGATCCAATTTTCTCCTCCTTTATTTAAAAAAAATCACATTTCCTTTCTTGATGGTAAGAGTTAATGCTGATAGGCTGCAAGGTTTTCTCAGTAATTACAGGCTTTCAAATGTCTTTTAAAATGAGATTGGACATGTCATGCAGTTAGTCAAGTAAATGCAATCCCTGATTAAAATGTGAGTTCTAAAAGTTCTGAAACTTCTAACAACTTCCCCAGTCAGAGCTATGGCTCTGCTCTTCCGCTTTTCTCTTAAAAGCCAATCTCACTGGACATTAAACTCACTGCTTATGCCTTCACAAGCTCAAATCCACAATTATATGTTCAAATATTTGTGTTTTTCCTTTGAAGCTAGAGGCGAAAAAAAAATCTCTTCTGTCTGTGGATACGGCTGTGAATGAACGAGGTGCCTGCACATAGATCTCCTTAAACTTTCTGAAGGTCTGCTTCTCCTTATCCCACTGGTAAATCTGGGAGAAGGTGTAGTCACTTCCCAGTGCTAGGTAGTGATTATTCTTAAAGGAAAAGGGCTGAAGGGTCATGGCCCCCCGGGATGGGAGAGCCTGGATCTCCACAAACTGCTTACTATTCCATTTCATGACTCTGGAGTCCCCAATGAACCGAGTAAGGGAAATGTATAGGCTGTTCTGCATTCTAAAGCTCTTCACGGCCAATACATCCTCCATATTGGGAATGTCACCATGTGGGACAAACTTCTTAGAACTTTTATTCCACTGCAGTATGATGGGGACCTGTGAGCGACTGGAGAGGATTAAATGGGATTTTCCATCTATGTCAACAAACTCAGCATCTGTGTCCCTGAACCATTCATGCAGAGATTGGTAAGAGTAGAATCCTTTGCTATTCCATTTATAAACGGTTGACAAACCAGCTTTAGAGCTATCTGCGATGACAAAGAACCTTTCATCGTCGATCTGAAACAGCTCTATGTCGTTGGGCTTTGAAATCCGGGAAACTTCAATGTCCTGGAATTTGACAAACTTGGTCCAGCTCTCATCATACTTGTATATGTGTGAGCCACCAAAAAGCTGTGCCACCACCACAAAAACCTGGTCTTCGATCAGGATTGCCTTACATCCCACTATGGACTGACCTGTTCCCCAAGACAAAAGGGAAGGAAGGGTGTTAGTGCAGCTACAGTCTAACTGCATCACCTAAGATAGCCAGAGAAATTATTTTTTAAGTACTTTGAAGTCCCTCAGAGAAAAAAAGCTCATTAGCAAAGCTTAGCAATTAAAACAAAACAAATGGTTTTCATGTTGTTCCTTTATCTTAACTCATAGAAATCCATGGCAGTGAAAAAAGCCCCAGCTATATTTGGCATGGGATAGGAAGGAAAGCACAGGATTTGTTTTCTGTAAAGATACAGAAAGGGTGGAAAAAGAATCAATGGCTTTAGAGATATGTAAGTCCTCAGTATAAGTCTCACCAGTCAAAGAAAATCAAAGTGCAAAATTGTATATACTATCCTGGTAAATGAAAAAAAATCCCTCTCCCTTCCACCCCTCTAAAAAAAAAAAAAAAGCTGTTCTTAATGCTTTTTATTTAAAACTGCTTTGGGTCACAACCCCAATTGCCCAGCCTTCCCCCCCTGAAAAAAACAAAAAAAAAAATAAAAAAAAAAGCTGCTTTGGTCTTGACCCTTCAGAACTGTCATTGATTATTGCATAAGTGACTTGACATATGATAAGAGATGACAGTATCTGTGACCCATTGCAAACATTATAGCTTACAAAGGACTTTAGACACATCCTCTCATTTGTTCCTCCCCTAAATCCTGTGACATAATTATTACTGGAATTCTTATCCCCACTTTACAGATGAGGATGTTGAGGGTAGTAAGAGAAGTTCATGACTTTTTTATGTGATCAGGCATAGCTCAGAAGTGTTAGAGGTGGGATTCAAATATAGGTCTCTATTGTCTGGAAAGAGATCCAGCCCTCTTTCCAGTAATTGTGAGTGAATGAATGCACACGTGAACAAATTATCTGAATTACTTATAGCAAACAATGACAACCTACAGCACTGCAGAATGGCATATGAGATGATTTCCAAGGCAAATTTGGTGGTGGACACCTATTCTGGGCCACTACCACCTCCTAATCATGCCCCTACTTCCAGTCCATGGTTACTTCTACCTTCCAGACCTGTGTTCAGTAAGCAAAGTAACAGCTGTCTTCTGAAAAGTTGCTGACTTTTGATCTAGGAAATTCAATGAGCATGTTTTCCTCAATTCCCTAGGCAATTTGGAAAAGAGTGAGCTTTGTTCTTGGAAGCTGCAGGAAGCCTTCCTTGACTTCTCCTTTTGGCTTTCCCTCAGAAGCCAGGCTTAGTGCTGTTACTTCCTAGGAGTACTCCCTAAGAGTCTTTCCTTCTACTCTTCTGCTTTGCTTCACCTTAATTCAACAGCCTGCTTGACCTAGGTCCCGGTAGTGCAGAGGCAGCAGAGAGAAGTGCCAGACTCAGCTGATCAGAGGGACAGCCTGAGCCAGCACTTAGCCAAGTGGAGAGCTGCTTTCTCCAGCTTCTCCCAGAAAAACATTAGTTTTGTGGAGTCATTAGCAATCCCAGCTACTTTCACGTTAAGGAAGGAGTTCTTATCCAGGAACTTGGTTTTTAAAAAATATGTATTTTGAAAAATGTGTTTTAACATAATTGGTTTCCTTTGTAATGCTGTACTTTTTATTTTATGTGCTAAAAGAGGTCCATAGACTTCACCAGGGTTGCCAAAAGGATCCACAACACACACACACACACACACACACACACACACACACACACACACACACCTAAGAACCCTGTTTTAAAGTTTAAATGAAAGAAGGTAAAGAATTAGAGTAAGCTAACATGAGAAACCAAAGAAGGCAGAAGTGTGTAGAGATATAGGGAAGATGAACTGAATTTTTTTTTAATTAGGATAGCTACCCCATTTATCCACTTAGCTTTGCTGTAGTTGAAGAGATTTGGACTGAGAACTCAGTTAACTAAATCCTATAATCTTCATTAGTATATTTCCTCTCTGCCTTTCTTCAAGCCCCTCCTGCCAATGGAAAGTGCTGATGTTATTCTGCAGAGGCTGGGGGGGGGGCGGGGAGGGGAAGGGGGTAGTCAATAACTAAGGTGAACTTGAACATCTCTTCAAAATAAATAATTTCAAAAACATGAACAAAACTGTCACCAACTCAATATGCAGAAAATGTGGGCACCACACCAGCAGACAGAGTAATGAGGGCAGAGAATGCACCATAGGTGAATAATGTCTAGGAATAACATGGACCTTATAGGTAAATAAGGTCTGGGAAAGATGCAAATTTGCCCTGCTTCATTTGATTCCTGAGAACTGAGAAGCTCGTCAGAGTCACAGAAGTTCTGCTGGAGCTCCTGTTGTCAGCACATCAAGTTGAGGGGGAGGGGGCAAGGACTCCCTGACATAGCCAGGGATCAGCCCATAGTCACTGAGGTGATAATCAGGACCAGCAATCCTCAGGGAGGAGAGACTGGCCGGCTTTCACCTCCTTTGTTTTCAGCACGTCATCAGTTGCTCCTTTTTATTCATTTCTCATTGTGATCACTAGAGCTGTTTTGTGTTTTATATCAACTGCAGTTTCTCTCCAAAGATGGAGGGCCATACTCTTCACCATCCATCATGCTGCCCCTATAACCCAGGTAATCCTTGGGTACAGCAACATTTATAAAACATTTGAAGAGATGCAGAAAAAATCGTAGAAAAAGTTCTGATTTTCCTCCTTTGCACTAGTGAAGGCAGGCAGGACCCTGGACAGGGTCCTCTTATCCATGCTCAGATCCTCTTTGCTTCCTGTCAGAGTTATGTGACTTCCAGAGTACTTTCTTTGAAAAGTCAAGAGAACATCACATAAGGATAAGTATAATCATGAAAAATAAGTGGAAGTAAGCACTATCCACCTTATGGTCCTATCCCATATCCCTATGGAACAAATAATAGAAGGAAAACTTATGAAGGAGACACTAGACAAAATAGGTGGGGAACTGATTTCTGCTTCCTCAAATAGGGAACATCTGCAGTGGTACAAACTGTACAGATTTTCCTTCACCAGAGGTGGTAAAGAAGGGATGGGTAACAACCAATGTAATTAATGCAAAGTCCTCCTATCCCTACATGTTTAACAGAACTGAAAAGTGGGAAGTGACAAACTCTGGTCACTTGTCCCTACCACCTCTTCCTTTTTTGCTTTTTGCACTTTTAAAATTTATTAGTTTAAGTTGTTAGGACAGCCAGCTTCTCTCATTAGATCCACCTGCCCTGGAGTGTGCTGAATTTGCATTTCCAGAATGGAGCCACTGTTTCCAGGAATGTTAGTTCAGCACTAAGAGAGCAGATGGCCTGACAAGAAACATAGGAGCCTTATTTGAAATGGCATCTTTGGAGCATCAGGATGTGCCTCTTGCAGACCTCTCAATATTGTGAGATTAGGCTAATTAGCAGACCTTCTTCCTGAGGGGGTGAAATGACGTTCTCTGGGAGCCCTGATGTCCCTGCATCTGCTACAAAGCCACTTCATTCCTGAGAAATTCCTAGGAGTCTCCTATCCTGAAACGCTAGCAAGAAGGGTTTCTAATTGTAACTCTAAGGTCCTGCTATTTACCCTAAAAGAAATCTGTAAGATGAACATGGAACTAGACTATTTGTGTCTCTTTCGGTTCCAAACCTGTGCATCTCTAAGCACCAATATGACATCTCCACTTGGATGTCACACCAACACCTCTAACTCACCATACTCCAAAACAAGTTTATTCTGTTTCCCTGTACACCTTCTCCTCCTCTGACTTCACTTTTTTTTGCCTTCATAACCACCATTCAGTCCAACATTTTGTTATCTTTGAGTCTTCTGTCTCCCTCACTGCTCCATTGGCTAGACTGGTCATCCGATAAATTATCAAGCCCTGGAGAGCCTTCCTCCATAAAAGCCCTCCAACTCATCCCCTCTGTATTCCCATTGTCACCCCCTGCTACAGTAGTATTACCCCTCCCCTGACCTACCAAAATCCTTTTTTAAAACAAATATGATATTGATACCTAAACCAGGAAGAGTAAAAACAGAAAAAGAAATTATGAACTGCAGAAAGCTAAAAGGTTTTCCTGACTCTACTCTTTGTCTCTCTTTTCAATCAGTCCTTCCTACTATTGACAGAACCATGTTTTAATACATAGTTCTCTTCATATCACTCCTCTGGTTAAAAAAAAAAAGTTTGGCAGTTTCTTACCATCTATCAGGTAAAGACAAAATTTCCCTGCCTGCCATTCAAAGATATTCATACTCTGGTCTCATCCTAACTTTCCAATTTTATCTCATGCTACTTAATTCCCTTAGCTTATTCTATGCTCCAGCCAAACCATCCCCTGTCCCCTGAACATGCCCTGCGCTTTTATCATCTTCATATCTTCACTCACACAATTCTCTACAGTTCAAATAGCCTTCTTTTGCTTATATAATCCCTACCAGCTAGAGGCAATGGATAGAACAGTAGACCTAGAGTGAGGAAGACCTGAGTTCCAATCTAACCTCAGACCCTTCCAGCTGGACAACCCAGGGCAAATTACCTAACCTTTGCCTGCCTTGGTTTTCTCATTTGTAAAATAGGATTAAAATGGCACTTTCCTTCCAGGGTTGTTGTGAGGATAAAATGAGGTGTTTGTAAATTGTTTTACAAACCTTAAAGCACTATATAAATTCTAGCTGTTATTATTACTCCTCATCCTTTAAAACCCAACTGAAATGCCAAATCCCCCTGAAGTCATCCTGTTTCCCTCTAGTTATCTACCTTGCAGGGTTGTGATGAGGATAAAATGAGATGTTTGTCCATTGCCTAGCACATAGAGCAGGTACAATATGAATGCTCATTTTCTTCCTCTTCTCTTTCCTACTGTTGGTCCTTGACCATCAAGATAGCACTCTGTCTTTAATGCACTTAGAATGTATTCTTTCAAATTACAGTTATCTGTGGTTTGTCATATCCCCCATAAGACTGTAAACTTTATGAGAGCAGGGAACATCTCTCCTTGGAACTAGCGCAGTGCTTTGTCCACAGTAGGCACTTAAATGTTTGTTGAATTAAGCAGACATTCAGCTCTAAGAGTCTATGGTTTTTTATGAAATTATTCTCATAGGAAAATAGCCTAGGCTTCTTTGCCTCTTCATAGCATTAATGTTAGTAACAATTTTCTTACTAATCATCAAGAAAGCTCACAAAATATGGTGCTTATACACCATCCCACTAATAAGAAACAAGAAAAAAAGACCAAGGAGACTGCTCGATTTTAAGAGAAACAGGATGTCCTGTTGTAAAGGACATCAAGATCCCATTGGGAAAACTGGAAGAGATAAATTAGCAAATCTGGCTCCAGGGGCCTGAATGTTGTGATAAGCTTATTCCTATCTTACAAATAAGATCCTGGCATATTGTCACTGAAGCCCAAAGGAATGTCCAAATTATCTAATAGAGCTGGCCTTGGAGACAGAGGATCAGAGTTTTAATCCCAGGTATGCCCCTTATAAACTGTGTTATAGTACCCAAGTCAGTTTACCTCTCTGGACCTGTTTCTTTATCTCTTAAATGGAGCTAATACTATTTGTACTACATTCTTTATAAGGTTATTGAGAAGAAAGGGCTTTGTAAATCACAGATCAAATTTCCTAAAAGTAATTGTCCTAAGTATTTTGGCATACTGGAGTTTTACTGTATAAAATACATCTTGAAATTAGTGGACTTGAACCAGAAATTTTTTTTTGTTATGTGGATGTCTCTCTCTCTCTCTCTCTCTCTCTCTCTCTCTCTCTCTCTCTCTCTGTCTCTCTGTCTCTCTGTCTCTCTCTGTCTGTCTCTCTGTCTCTCTCTGTCTGTCTCTCTCTCTCTGTCTCTCTGTCTCTCTCTCTCTCTCTCACACACACACACACACACACACACATGTGATCTGATCTCCTGGATGGAAAAGTGAAACAAAATTTTTTAAAGAGGAATCATTTTACCCAAGGTTACCAAGAAAAGTCAGTGCCAAATAACATAACTTTGTGGTAGAAAAAAAAAACAAAAGCAAACCTGAAAACAAAGTAAGTATCCATTAATTGGAGAATGAATGGTAGAACAAATTATAGTATGTGAATGCAATAGAATATTTCTGTGCCAAAAGAAACAATGATTACAAGAGATTCATAAAAATATGGGAAGAGTTGTATGAAGGGATAGAGTGAGAAACCGAGAAAACAATATATCTAATGATTCTGATAATGCACAAGAAAAGAAGACAAAAGGCAGTTGAGGTCAGCTGAACTGTTCTAATGAATAGATGATTAAATGTGTATTACATATATATATATATAAATGTATGTATGTATATGCACTCATATACACATGTGTATGTATCTATTCTTTCCTCTTGGTAGAGATGTAGGGGGACAATGGGCATGGAGTGTTGGCTATATCATCATATGGGGTTGTTTTGTCAGCTTTGCAAAAGCAGGGTCAGTGTATGCCTGTGTGTGTATACACATGTGTGTGTGTATGTATGCGCGCAAGATGGGGAAGGGGAGATATTGAGAAATGACTGATGTAAATGAAGGCATTAAAAATAGTCCATGCAGAAGCAGCTGACTGAACAAAATAATCCTACCCGGTCTATTCTTCTTTTCTATAGCAAAGAGCCTCCAGGTATACTCATCTAAAATAAGATAATTAGGGTTTTTTAATATCCTACTTCATAAACAGGGATCCTAAATAAAATGAATGTGGCTGGGTGTGGAACCCAGTGCCATAATCATAACAGAACAATAACAGCAATAGAATCATAGCTCTGGTGCTAGAAGGAACCTCAGAAAGCATCTAGGACAATCTTCTACATCATAAGAGCTAGTACTGGTGAAAATTTGCAAAAGGTTTCATATATGTGCATGTTTATATATGCATATGTGCATACATAATATATACATACATGTGATACATACATACTTTTATTTATATACATGTACACATGTATATACACACACAGATAAATCTCTTTTGATCTTCACAATAATCCCATGATACATGTGGCTATTATTAGCCCCATTTTATGGATGAGGAATCTAAAGACAGGAGAAGTTAAATTACAAGGATAGCATCTAAAGTAGGATTCATTTTCAAGTCTCGCTAGATCCAAGAAAAACACTCTACTTGACGACCTAACAAAATAAGATTAAATAACCCATTGAGAAAGCTTGGACTCCATGGGTTTCAAATGTGTTATAGAAAAAAAAGCATGCCACTAATCCATTCAGGACTAGGATTAGTTAGTTTAGTTGGTTAGAAACCTGCGCTTATGAACTCCAAGTAAGTTGATTTCTATCCGTTATATGACCCCATTTGGGTTAGTTGATTTCATTCTATTATATGTCCATAGATATATACCCTTAGTCAGTATTTTTCTTCCAAAATACTATCCCTTGGACATGGGGGGTGGGATGGGGTGGGAGAGGCTACTTAACTATGTATAAAGAGGCCAATGCAAATCCATCATACAACTTAGGAAATAACACATGCCCTATTGATGGGAGGTCTCTAAAATTATCTTTACAAGAGAGAAACTTTTTAATGGTTATCAAAATTCAAAGTTATAAGGATTCAGTTGCTTCAAAATTTGGAGGGGGCATAAACCATCTTGGGGAGTGAGGAGAACTAAGTTTAACCACCTTAGGGAGACTGATAATATGAAAAAAAACCATTTTCTCATGATTTTTAAATGATTAATTTTATATATAATGTATGTTGTTGCCATTTCAAAATTTCAAAATCACTGCGGCCTTTTAAGAAGCCAGCATGCTAAATCATTCACCCAGCTTCAACTTGAAGGGTCTAATTGAAATCAGCTGAGCACAGTGACATCGCCACAGGCAATTTAAAAAAGGAAAAGGAAAAAAAAAAAGGCAGCTCCACAGAAATTTGTCTCTGCTCAGGAGAGGGAACTCCTCAGGAGAGGGGTTCCAAACTGGTTCTTACAGCCTGAACAAGACTAAACTCCATTGCACAGAATCACTCAACAGACTCCCAAGCAATGTTGTGAAGTCCAATTTAGGTGCTTAGGTCAGGGTCAGGCAGCCTGGATGTTAAGGGAATTGGCTCTATTATGAGACGGCTTGGAGTAACCTTTCACAATTTTATGAGGGTAGAGAGAATCTCCACTTTCCCATAGGAAAAATAAAAAGCTATGGGGTAAAGTAGTAAGGAAATCACATTTAGAATCAAAAGAAATAGCCCTGTCATTTACCTGCGGAGTGACCTTGTATAGCTAGGGGTAAGGGAGAGAAGCGGAGGATTGCTGGATCTGAAATCAGTGAAGATGTTCACCTAGGGACTAGGTGTTCTATGAGGTAGGTCTTTTTCACATCTAATATTCTATGACTATGAGTATGTGTACTATGTGATGCCATAGCCAGATCATCAGTGAGGAAAAGGAGGCAGGTCTATGTCAGGACTTGGAAAAAGAAGTGTTATGTGGGCTGATTTTTCCCAGAAGCACTATTTCTCACCATTTTCGGCTACAAAAAACCCCCCAAAAACTACTGGGCTACATAGTGGGCTTAGCTCTATGATCAGATGCTGGAATAGTAATAGCTGGGTGCGAGCTGAGGTTCTCCAAGATGGAGGACACGGAAGAGCGTGGGGATTAATCCAGGAGAGTGCATTCCTTACACCTCAACGTGGCCTAGAACCCCTGGAATATCTCTCTGTCTGTCTCTCTTCACTGCTTGCTCTATGTTTCTAGAATCAACTCCGACTGTCAAGATTCTCTAGAGTAGTTATAAAACAAAAGAAATGTTCCTGATCTGCCCTAATTGATCTTGTATTTCTAGAAACTTCACAAAGTCAGCTGGGAAAATGACGACACAAGCCAGGAAAGGGCTATTAGCCTGGCTAATAGGATGATATACTTATAATCAGATGTAGCACCGTTAGACATTGCCCTGTTAGCCAAGACCTGAAACCCAAACTGGATGACGCTAGGACCTATCAGCACTCTTGGACATTTCATTTAAACACATATCCTACCAATAGCACCTGGTAATATGGCAAAAAATGATAAATTTGCTTTTCTTCTCTCTCCCCCTACCTTAACCTCACTTGACGAGAATCACCAGAGAATATTGTCATCCTTCCAGACAGAAAGAACAACACAGAGCAGAGGGAAGAGAGAAAATGTGTGTTGTGTGTATGCTAGGATGCATTTATGGAGTCGAGCTTCCAAGATCTCCCTTTATGACAGAGAACATTTCTTCTTTCATAGGCCTTAGACAATGCTGAATGTTGGCAGATAAAACCATTTAGGGCCATAAACGTACCTGTAATATTGTCATAGCTTCTGAAATTCATTTCAATGTGGTCCCACTCTAAGACCATACAGTTTTCCATACTGGGCTGTGCAATGGCCACAAAAACATCGTTCTTAGAGTTGAATGTATCCACAGAAACAGACTGGTAAGGCAAAGTCTGATGCACCACAAAATCTAAAACCAGAAATTAAAAAAACAAACAATGACCATAAAAATCACCCACTGGAAGTACTCACTGTCACTCATCTCTTGCCTCATTTATCAATAGTACTGCCAGACTGGTGAGGGAGAGACAAGGGAAAGACAACATGTTTAGACTCACTAAAAGCATCAAAATAGAATTCACTGTGGGGGATCCTGGAAAGATTATGGTTTGCACAGGATTTGCAGCCTATGTTACTGCTCCTATTAAGTTTCCCTCCAGGTGAGTGACTTTAGAAGTAAGTTAAGGGGTTTCAAATCTTTCTAATAAAATTGGCAGGAACAGCTTTTAAAGTTGTGGGGGAAAGACTATATGCCACAGAGGCCGCATGTCAAAAAACCGAATCTGAGAAGTTGACGCAAACCTTGCGCACTGTGTCAGTTTCACTACAGAGCCTTCAGATTTCGAAATGGAATCACGTCCTCAAGCCTCAGGTGTAGTCTATTGTTTTTGTTCAACAGATGAATTTTTGTGAAGTTAAGAACTGAGAAAGGCAGCCTGACATACCTGTTCTCTCAGATCCTGGGCTTCTGATGGAAAAACTGTGGCTAATTAGTGAAAACAATAGCACAGAAAATACTGAAAAGGGAGGCTGTCAAGCTTATGTTGGAAAACCTGACCTGTCTTATAAGAATCAGGCAATAATAATGACTACGGCGTCTCAGTGGCATTTCTTTTCTATTTAGGCTCCTTCAAGAGCCATGCTAGTGACTTGCAGGTTAATCTGTGATGAGGAATGGGGAAATAACATGAATTTAGTTACTCATTGACTCCCTGATTCTATAGAGAAGTTGGGGAGTTACTGTGGGATTTGGGTAGCCACAGGTGATTGATTATTTCTCATTACCATCTCATTAGCAATTTCTTTATTTTCAGTGCATTTTGAGGCAGCTCAATGTTCCTCCCTGTATCTCTCTACAAAAGATACCTAGCATGGCACTCAGATGCTGGCATACCTGTCTAACTGGGTGAGAATTAAGGGAATATTTTCTAAGAAGTGATGCTGGATAGTAGCTATGTGGCCTAGAGAAATCTGGGGCTGGAAGAATCTCCAAAAAAACATCAAATAATAAATACTATCCTGTGACCAATGATCAGCCTACAAAATAAATGGATAAATTTTACCCAGATGCTCTCAGGGGATAAAGATTAGACCTACACTTTCATTTATTTAAGAAATTCCTAGGTAAGGAAAGTCCCTCTGCTGATGCAGATTGGTTTCTCTGCAATCTTCAGTCTTGGAGAAGTATCTAGGGGTATCAGTGATTTGCCCAGTGTCAGGCAGTCAATTAGTATCAGAGATGGAACTTGACCACAGGACTTCTTGGATTTAAAGCTATTCTCTCTCCACTACACCACACTGCCCTGCTGTTGTCAATAGGGTCCAAGTTAAATATTAGCTAACTTTTAAGCATTGTAGATTGATGGCATAATGGTAAGTGATTTATGCCAGGAATAGGCCCTTTCCTGTCTCCTCCATTCTCCATAAATCAAAATCTTATTGATTTTTTAAGATCTGGCACAAGAACTGCATTTTCCACAAAGCTTTCTGTGACCACCCCAATCAAGCATTCCCTCACTTCAAGACTCCTGGCACTTACTGTCTGTACCACTTGTTGAGTATGTATTATATCCTCTCTTTGTTTTAAGCTATTATATCTATTACTAATTTTTAATATGTGTATACCTTATCTTCTCCAATAGACAGGGAAACATTTGAAGAAATTACTCAGTTTTATGCTTTTATTCCTCATACTGCTCTTGCACACAGTAGGCATTCAATAAACACTTATTAATTTTATTTTTGCTTGAATTGTCTCGTTAAAGTCACTTCAATTGGTAAGGGCAAGTTGGAGGGAAGGAAGAGGGAGTCATTTAGGGAAGAGTCAGGAGAATGGGAAGGGAAGGAGGGAGACAGAGGAGAAGGAGAAAGAGAGAGAGAGAGAGAGAGAGAGAGAGAGAGAGAGAGAATGTGAGGGATTGCACATGACCAAAAAAGGGAAAGATGAGAGAAGCAGTGGCAGAGGTAAGGGATGAAAACAGCAGGAGACTATTTATCAAATAAATAAAGAAGTGAGGGCATGGGTCTAAGAAAGGATGGTCACTGCACCTGCCACCTCCTCTGTTCCAGTCACAATTAAACTCATATTCTCTTGGTAGTGATCATTTTTAAATCCTAGTTCTGTTTGCCAGCCAGGTGTATGGACAACACTTTCTTCCTCTGTACCCTCCATACTCCTAGTACTAGGACTCCAGGACATAATAAATCACGTTTCAGTCTCTTCATGACCCCATTCAGGGTTTTCTTGGCAGAGATACTGATGTGGTTTGTTGTTTCCTTCATTTTACAGGTGAGAAAACAGAGGCAAACTGGGTTAAGTGACTTGCCCAGGGTCACACAGCTAGTAAGTGTCTAAGGTCAGATTTTAACTCAGGAAGATGAGTCTTCCTGACTCCAAGCCCAGGGCTCCATGCACTATGGCACCACCTAGCTGCCCACTCAATAAATACTTGTGGGCTTAATGATTGTTGACTCTTTCTCACATAGAATGTCTCAGTAAAACTTGGACATCTCTTAGAAAAAAAGCCAGGAGAGGCTCCTTTTGTCACCTTATTCGGCCAAAAGCTATAGCTGTCAGTAGGCCCCAGCTGAATGAATTGATGCTGGCAGGGAAGAGATGGCTGGAGCAGAAAAGATACTGCTTCACTCCATGATAGACAGGAGATGAGTGGGACAGTCTAGGCACAAGAGGTAGGAAGAGAAAAGAGATCAGGGTGACCATAGAGTAAGTTGTCCATCAGCAGACAGGAAGGCAACACTAATAAAATCTGGAGTTCAGATATTTAGGCTTTGCTACAGATACTCAGCAATGAGTAAAACCAGGTTCCCCCTGTTTTTGCTGACAGGGCTCATGGAAAAGGAAGAACAAAGCTCTGCCAATTTTCTTGTAAATATAAAGATGACAAATGAAAAAGGGGGAAAGAGGGGGAGCTGGTGGCAGTTACATGTTCACTGTTCTAAGGATGTAGAGAAGGATACAAAGAATGCAGCTTTGTTCTTTTAATTACAACAGAGATGACTTTCAGCTTTCTTTATTGGGTTTCCTGTTTTATAAGTATAACCCAAATCTGCCAAGAGTGCCAAACAAGTCCCATCTCACTCATAACTCATGACTCTTCCTGGTTCACATTAGTCTCCTAACTGCACTCTTAATTCTCAGATACATTAATGTTCCATTAAATATGTGGTTCTTTGAAATTGGCAGGTGTTGTAATTCAGCAGCAGTTTTCCTCTTTAAAGAGTCATGAAATGAGAAGTTATAACTGCAAAAAGAGGAAGGTAATTAAAAAAACAAATTCTAGAAGCTCTATTCTTTACTGGTCCCATTATGCCCCTCCTGTTGCCGAATCCTTTTTGTAAAAGTGTTTGCATATACTTTATATATACTGGATATCTGGCATAACAAAATCAGTTAATAGCTGGAACCGTGAGTCTAATTCTTAATGGGAGACATTTAGACAAAAGGGAAGGATGAAAGGAAAAGGTGTGTGGGGATTGAAGGCATTTACATAAAATCCCTCATTTACCATTAAATAGCAGTTAGAAAAAGCATCCTCATCCTGAAAGCCTCTCAAAGACTGCATATATTGGCATGACATCAACTCATAAGTGATAAAGAATTAATAGCACTCTCTGGAGTCAGAGCTGCCACTCGTTGGATCTTCTCGTTGGATCAAGTTCATGATGTCAGTGGGGCTGTTACAATTTAAATCTGACTCCCACTGGAATCAACAGAATTTCATGCGACTATTTATAGCACACTTACTAAATAAATTAAACATGATATAAATCCTATTGGGACAGAGACTGCACATTAATGCATCACTTCTGTTTGCATTTTCATTAGCCCCTGAAACAAGGGAGACAACGGGGCAATTAGGATGCAAAATTCACTCCTGCAAAGGAATCTGGCGACTTCACCTTACACAGGTAATACTATGAGATAGCTAAAATTAGCCTGAAGCTGGGGGTGGGAGGTAGGGGAAATGGAACTGTGAGCTCAATATGCATGGGTGAAACTTCACAGCAGTGATTCCTAGTGCTAATGGCTTCTGTGGCTTTGCTATAGGACAGAAGAAACAACAGCCCACCTCTCCTCTGTAGGGGCAAACGGGGCTGGCAAGCTTAAATGCTCCATTTGTGAAACTGCGACTTGGGAGGAAAATGACATAACTACAAAAATGACCCCTTTCCAAATACTTAGCACAGGCTCTAGCTTTGGGCTTTCTGTTTTTCTTGGTATTGTTCCTCCAGATAGCTTCTCCTCTGGCCTTTATTGAAGCAACAGAGAGAGCAAAGGAGAGTCTGAGCAAAGAAGAGTCTGAGCAAAGAAGAGGAAGCCAATAACTCATGATTTCTTGACCTAATTTTTACAATGCAGTGTTTCTATGGACTGGGCAGGTCATAATTTTTCTGTGCCAATTTCATTGCAAAAAAAGAAACCAAAGACTAGGTGGTTGGTTCCTGTTACAGGAGAGGAAAAAAAAACAAAGCCAAAGATTGCTATTTTTTCCCTTTATCAGGAAGTTTTACGACACCACGCTCCCCAAAACAGTCAGGAGCTGACTAATTCATGTTAATGAATGAAAAGCCATTGATTCTGCATGGTTTCAAATCCATTATCAGGCCTCTGTTACCCTATGCATTCCAGGTTTGGGGCAGATTTCAGGTGCTGGCCACTTTGGACCAAGCCACCTCCTCATTACCAAGGCACTTCAATGATAATAGCTATCTTTTATTTTATTTTATTTGTCTTTTTGGAGCGGGGAAGGCAAGGCAATTGGGGTTAAGTGACTTGCCCAAGGTCACACGGCTAGTGAGTGTTAAGTGTCTGAGGCTGCATTTGAACTCAGGTCCTCCTGGCTCCAGGGCTGGTGCTCTATTCTCTGCACCACCTAGTTGCCCCCTAACTATCTTTTATATAGTTCCTACTAGGTGCCAGATACTATGCTAAGTGCTATATACATATTATCTCATTTGATTTTCCAAAAAAGCCCTGAAAGGGAAGTGCTATTATTATCCCCATTTTATAGTTGAGAAAAAATGAGGTAAACAGAGGTTAAGTGAGTTGCCCAAGGTGGCATGTCTAGTTAAGTGTTTGAAGGCAGATTTGAATTCAGATCCTGTACTTTTTTAGGTGATGCTTCATGGGATTCTACTTCAGGAATCTCCCCTAACATAGAGCCTTTTCGGGTACCCAGATCTCCCCTCTGTCCCAAGGAGTCAGGAAGACTTCACTTTTCTAGACCATTAGAACATTAGAACCCTAATATTCTAAAATTGACAATGTGTTCATATTCCAGGATACAAGGAGAGATAGAGGAGTGAACAGGGAGGAAGGACAGGACGTACTAGGCCAAGTTAATTACTGAGAGCATGTCTCTCCACTGAAGGGCAGAGATGGGGAAAAGAGAGAGGATAAAAAACTGAAGATCAGACAAAAGGTCTGGTGGAGGGTAGGGACAGGAATATTTGGCATAAATATCAATGGTTGATGGGTTTCCAATAGATAATAAATGGTTTCCCTAGTATTTGGCAAAGGATTAAAGCACATTCACATTTAATCTCTAAGGATCTAACCACACAAAGAAATCCCTGTCTAGACATGAATGACAAGATGGGAACGGAATTTCAGGGTCTTCCTGAAATTCCAGGTTTTCCATTAGACCAAGACATTGCTTGCATGGCCACCTATTTACAAAGGTCAAATTCTTAAAAATCACTTTCACTTTGTGGTTGGTTGGTTGGTTGGTTTTTTTCATTGAATGGACCCTGAAATAACAAATGCAGGCAATCTGGTACAGGAAAAAAGCTCTGACTGGATATGAATCCAGAAAATGGGTCCGAGTATTGCCTCTGCCACTTACTATGTGAATCTGGGCAAATCATCTCCCTTTTTCTGAGCCTCAGTCTCCTCCTGTGCATAATTTCCAGATGATCTCCAGGGAAGTCTCCCAGCTAGAACATTCTGTTGCATGTTTTTCACTCTGACTACCTAGTTTCACTTTTTTTTTTTCCCCTTGAATTTGCATTCCTCATTCTCCTAGCTTCTCCTTTAGCATGCCCTGGGGCTTTGGAGATATCAACTATCAGTCTGAATGCTTATTTTTATATATTTGGTAAGCAACTTTCATACCATTCCTTTATTGATTCACTTTATCTTTAAAGCTTGCCTTAAAAGGCAAAAACTCAGATCTTTTCATCTTGAAGACATATAACTGATATTTTGTTGTGTTACTCCATGCAGTTAATATTTTAATTTTGTTATCTGACAACCTTCAAAAAGACATAAACTGGAACCTTGAGGTTATTCTCAGGATATGACTTATGAGAAAAAATCAAATTGCCATAAAAAAAGATTTCCCCCAGATGTATAAACACTCATTGTTGATCCACTTTCTATTTTAACACTAATTGCAATTTACCTAACCATACCCTTTCTCAAGGAGCTGCCTGATTGATTTATTGAGTCAAAGGGCTGACTAATGAAATAGGAATCATAGGGCAGATCATGATTAGACCTAGTGGAATTTTAATTCCCTGACTCCTTTAATATTCTTTTGGAATAAAAATTCACCTCCAATTCTTTTTCCTTACCCTATTGTGTTAACTTCATCTAGAACTGTGAATTCTTCCTACAATAGTTTTAATAATAGAACATCTCCCCTTTGAAGATTCTGTTCCACTCCCCATAGACATTCTAACAGATAATAAAA
The DNA here is from genome assembly GCF_028583685.1 of Petaurus breviceps papuanus. Lineage (NCBI taxonomy): Eukaryota > Metazoa > Chordata > Mammalia > Diprotodontia > Petauridae > Petaurus > Petaurus breviceps. The sequence continues at coordinate 17,068,612 of NW_027185698.1, read as the reverse complement.
AAAGAAATGGTTCTAAATATGAATCTTCAATCAGTTATGGTGTGGTTAAAAAGATACATTCTGAATACCTGTAGTGGTGCATTCATAATCAAAACTGGCCACATCATTTAACTTCTTTTCCTGATATTCTGGTGGACCAATACATAGGACATCAGAAACAGTGGAATTTGTCATCTTTAACCACAAATACAACCACTTGGCTTTGCAGTCACACTCAAACTTATTGCCCCTTAAATCTCTAAAAAAACACACAGAAATAGACATGTTTGAAATGGTTGGTAGTAATGCAAAACAGTAGCACTGTTAGTATCCTAATATATTTAATTGCCCAAGACATTGGATCTGCTTTTTGAAATTTCCCAATCATTGCAACCTACTTCTTTTCATTTGTCACAGCAATTTTATTTAAAGGTCTTCTGGGCTCAGGATTTTAGTTTTATGGTAAAGAGAGAGCACTTGTTACTCACTGAAAAAACTCTGTCAGGATGAAGCATCACCCTCTCTTCAAATACTATTTAAATTGTCACTGTTCCATGCAAAACAAGTTTGGTATAAGAATCCTATTGACACAGGTTTTCACCCACTCAAACAGGACATAACAGGAAAATATTTCACAAGCACAACTGAAACATTGAGTTGTCTAAACCAAGCCTGGCCAAAACCAAAAATTGACAAACACCATGAAATAAGTAATAGCCAATAGCAATAAGGGTAGGGTGCGGGGCTTTAGAGTAGCAGGGCCCACCTTTAAGGTCTAACTTAATCTTAATAAAAAATGCATTTGAAAATTACAAAAGCTAACACAATGCACACTGTACACACAATATACATACAAATAACACAATTACTATAGTTTTATCACAGATTTCAGCAAGAATGCAAACAAAAGGGGATAGAGGAAACATTTAAAATACACAATTAACAGGACCATAATGGCAAGCAAATATAAATGTGGTTTGCATTACTTACAGTTCAATCAGTGAATCTAAATCACTGAAGACATCCCTTGGAAGTGTTTTTATGTGGTTATTGGCCAAAGAACTGGAAGAAGAAAGTTATATTTCAATATGGTTATTAACTTTATTCCTCTTCATTCTGAAGTCACTTAAATAAAGCTAATGATCTAAAATAAAGACCTAATGCCTTCAACTCAGAAATATTCAACTTTGTCAGTGGATGTTGGGTTTAGGAAATCAGTTAGTTACACACACACAAAAAGCATGACTACTGAGACTGTATTTTAGGGTTTGGATTCTTAGGACAATAAATCACAATTACATGATAATATATGATTGCAATCACTAAGTAATATTAAACATCTGCCTCTTTAATTCAAGAACAATTTATAAAGTATTTCATCGGAAAAAAATAAAACTTCATTTATAAAATGATAGACAGTAGTAGATAACCTCTAAGGTCCTTTTCAATACTAATATTCTATGATTATATGACATCATTCCTTCCTTCAAGGAATTATGCATGGTCCATCCACCATCATTTTAATGTCTTGAGAATAGATACAAGAAAGGGCTTTGAAAAAGGACTCATTAAAGCACCTGGTTACAAAGTTATCTTTATGTGTCACTTTCTGAAGCTTGAATGTGTAAAGAAACTAAACCTTAGCAGATCCCCAAGGACCTGAGCTCTTCAGAGAATGGCCTGTTATAAGCAATTATTTTCTCATTAACCAAAAGTTAATTCTTAGCACAAGAAATAGGAAGAATCTGGGAAGTAGTATCATGTTTTTAATAAACCCAAGCTTTTCTCTGAAATAAAAACTGATCTTTTTAACACCAAAAAGTGAGTCCTCTGGTAATAATCTGAAGAATCAAAGCTGGGTGCGACCCAAAGGACAATGTAAAGATAAGTCAACTACAGCATATGGCCAACAATGATTTTATGAGAAAATATGCAAGAAGAGATATCATCCAAAAGACATTCAGTCATTCCATAACTGGAAAAGGAAATGGGTCAGTCATGTAGTGAGAGTGAGATACAACATATGGAAAGCCTGAGAACTGCACTGGTATCTGTGTGAAGTCATTTCAGCCCCCTATCCACCTAGCATACCTGGTAGACCCTTTTCTGAGGTTTTATGGGAGGGTATGGAAAGAAGTCAATCAGAACAAAAAAAGTGTAGAGGTATAGATGAGTTAGGGGTGGGATCATGGAGCCTTTGAAAAATTGAAGTAACCAACATTAAATTTAGGATACCATTTCTGTTTCAACTCATTATTGAAAAAAATCTTTCTAGGCACCTCCCCTCACAACTCTGCTAAGGTTGTGGGGAGGGTTCATGGATGTGGAACATTGCATATGTTGTGAGATTTTTTTTTGATGTATTGATCATTTTGCCAATTTTTTTCTTCTTCCCCTTCCTTTTTTAAAAACATTGTTCATGATACAAGATACCTCTCTAAAATGAGGGAGAGTTTTTACATTGTCTAAATTTCTCCCTAAATCCCTGCATCCCTGTAAAGATACAGGATAAAATTTAAGCAATGTAAAAAAATTAATAAAGGTTTATTAAAAAAAACTTTCTAAACTATTCTAATGTATTCCCTGCAGGTGGGGTTATGAATTGATCCAAACTTCTGTGGGGGATGGGAATGAAATTATGAAAAAAGTTACTAAACTGCTCATATGTGGTAAACCCTCTACTGAGATTGTGCCTCTAAGGAGGTCACTGACAGTAAGAAAAGACCTGTTTGTATTAAAATATTCATAACAGCACTATTTGTTAATATCAAAAAAGCAAAAATTAAAGCATGAGTATTACTATTAGAGGCTAATTGAACCAAGTGTAGGCTCTATGAATATAATGGGATAATTCTGTGCCACAGAGAACAAGAAATATGTAAAAGTCAGCAAAATGTGAGAGGCCTTGGATGAAGTGAGCAAAGAAAGTAAAACCAAATGCAGAATACATAAAATGATGACAATGTAAATAAAGACAAGACCCAACAGCCACAAAACTCAAGTTGGACAGTGGATGATGCTGGCACTCAATTATTAAAGCTGAAGCAGGCGCCCTTCCTTTCTGCTAAACGTGAATTGCAAAAGTGGAGATCCACATACACCGTCAATTGAAATCATTCTGGGGGGTGATTTCCACTTAATACTTTTCAAGGAATGTACTTTGCAGGGGAAGGGGTGTTGTTCATAGGTTTGTTAGGATAAAGCTACTGTATCAACACCAAACGTATCAAAATTTTAAAATAACAAATTAAATAAAATTTATTACTTCACTTTCCAACCTGAGTAAATAGTCTCTAACAGCCACGGCTGACTTTTTCTCATGATTCAGGATCTCTAAGCACCTCAGTATCATTCTGAACACAAAAGACTTCTGTATAGGTGTATCAGTGTAGAAAGTTTAGGAGAGTGAATGTGACCTGACCACAAGACACAGTTTTGAAGACGTTTTTCAAACACCTAAATCCTTTATATGGACAACTTTTCTTGCTCTCTTTCTCTTGAAAGTAAAAGCATTCAGGGCTGAATAAAATTAGGGCTAAATTGGGTTCCAGTTAATTGAGGTTTCATAATACTCTGATAGTAAAAACATTTTGAGGAGCTAAGGTCAAACCAAAACAGCAACTACCCTAAGTATCTAGTAATAGAACAAGCCTGACAAAATCCGGTTGCCAAAATTATCTAGATCTCCTACCTTGATCAAACCCAAAGCTAGAGGAGACCTCAGAAATCATTTAATTCACATTAAAGGCCAGAAAGAAAAACAATTTCTCTAGTAAGTCACTGACTCTCCATTTCAACTAAAAATAATGTTTACTTCATTTCTGAAAGATTCTATATCCTTCAGGAACTTTAAGTTCAAGAGAAAGCAAATGCCCTAAATGAAAGTCATAGAGTAGCAATGTCCCTTTCATGTTTTAAAGCATGATTTGTGTTTCTCTGTGCACTCTGCAAGTTTCAGATAAAGGTATGTGGATACTGGTGAGGTTCATGAAGGTAAAATATGGAACTGAATGGTAATGAACAAAGTCCAGACAATAAGCTCTGTGTGTCAGAGGAGTGGGTTCCTATGAGAGATCTGGGAATCTCCTCAGCATTAAAGAGTTCAAAGAGACTTTAGAGATTACCTAGTATAACCTCTGCCGAGAAGAGAAGTTCCTTTAAAAACCAGGCTCCCCTAAGGTTGTGATATCTGGGGGGGGGGGGAAGGAAGAGGGAGGGGAACAGACATGCAAAACATCTGACTACAAGGAAATAGGACTCAGAAGAAAAAGATATCAGAAGGGTATGGAAGCAAATGAGGATTCATTTGGTTCTTACTTTGCCAAATTTGATATACATTTAAAAATTGTAAATTTTTTGCAGGTTATGAATTTCATATCATTTTAAAACTCATTGATTTGAATATTTTATTCCTTGATAGTTAATAAACCTAAAATGTAAAGGTTACACCAAAAAAGAAATATGACTTTAAAAAAAATGAATGTACCCAAAGTTACTTATTCAAATGAATGTTGGTACTTTCAAAATAGTCACTTGGGGGGCTATATGCTATTCTTATTTTGAAGCAGTTAAGGAGTATATTGGACAAAGAGCTAGACTTGGAGTCAGAAAGGCCCAAGTTCCAATATAATCTCAGACATTTACTGGCTATGTAACCCTGGGTAAGTCACCTAACCTCTCAGCCTCAGTTTCCTCATCAGTAAAATGGGGATAACCATAGTACCTACCTCAAAGAGTTGTCATCACAAATGAGATGATATGCATGAAGTGCTTTGCAATCTCAGAGGATGATATAAACGTTAGTTGCTGTTGTTGTTATTACTCATGATGTAGCAGAACAAGCTTAAGATCTGGAGTCAGGAGAAGGGCCACTTTTAACATTTAAGGTCCCTTCACTTATGGGCATCTGTATCTTCATCCACAAAATGGGAACAATACCCACGTGTCTTACATCTTAGCTATTGTGAGGAATGCCCTTTCTAAATCTTATAGCACTACAGAAATGTGAGTTATTGTTATTATCATCATTAATTTTAACCATGCTGCCACTGAACAAAACATTTTTGAAATTCTTCACTAAGAAATACCCTCAAGCCTATAGTATATTCCACTGAGTTTCATCATGGGACAGTGCAGGGAAGGGTAGGGGAGGGTATCACAATATTTAACTTTTAAGGATAGATTTCATTCTTGGAAACATCCAGAAGTCATTTGAAAACAAATTTTATGAATAAGGGTGGAGTTGGGGGAGAGAATCAACTTTGTATAGCGCCATTTGGGGTAAGACAAAATATAATTATCGCAGAAATAAAGTCATGAGATGTTGGGTTTGGGGGTTTTGTTTGTTTGTTTGTTTTGCATAGTTCATAAATGACCTTTGAAGGCAACTCCAAAAGAGGAGCCAGAAAAATTCTTTCTGCAATGACAACATTACTGGGATAAATGCAGACCCTTTCAGGGTACCACTTAGAATGACGATGCTCATCTGAAATCATAACTATTTGTTATTGTTTTTAATCCCGTTACTTTATATACTATATCTCATATATACATATGCAGAACAACAAAGGTACAGGCTATACCTTTTAGTGCCCCTGGTGATTGTCACAGTGCCTCACATGCTTCCTTACAATTTCTATTGTGCTCTGTGAGTGGTGACAATTGTGTTCATTTTACATGGACTTGCCCAGGGTCAAGGATATGTTAGTGACTGGAGCTTTGGAACCTTTTCTATCCCAAGGTTCACTTACAAATTTCTGCATTTTCCCCACATCAGTTTCCATCTGCACTGTTGAAAATCCATGCATACATGGCAAAGACTGACCTATGCAGCCAAAGTTGGAATTCTTTAAATGGAATATTCTTGGTTATGATAAAGATGAGGAAAAGAGAAGAATAGAAAGAGTACCTGGACTGGAAACCTAAAAACAAGTTATTGGTGTTCCTATCTTCTCTTCTCTTCCTGTCCCTTCTTGCCCATTAGAATACAAGTTACTTGGGGACAGGGAATGTCTTATTTAATCTTCACCCCTCAGCTCATCTAACTACCTACCCTTCAGACCCAACTAAAACCCTGCTTCTTCCATGAAGCACCAATCTAGCCTTCCCTGAGCTCTCTTTTCCCTGAATTCCTCTATAACATATACAGGTTAAACCACACCATTTAGTTTTCAATTACAAACTGCCTTGTATTTTTTTTTTGCTCTTTCATGTGTGTTAGCCTTGCCCTTTAACTAGGAAGTCAATTCTTTAAGGATGAGGACCATGTCTAATTGCATTTCTTTATCTTTCACTGTGTCTAACAAAGTGGTGAGCATGCGCTCAATAAATCCATGTTGGTTCACTGATGGTTGAACCAGGTATCCCTACTTGCAAACTATTTCCTGGCAAAGTTAGGTGCCTTTGGAAGCTATGTCTTCTATGTTAGAAACTATACTTAGTACGGAAAGAATTTAGTGCACCCTCTGTGAAGTACCTAACCAACCCCCAGTTAAACACTGGAAAATTATAGGAGTATGGACCCCAAAGGGACAACAAGCCTCCCTATGTTTCACACACACACACACACACATGCACCCGCACACGCACGCACACACACGCATGCATGCATACTTTCTCTACCAGCTCCATTTTACTTCTGCCTCAACACCAGAACTTGTATTTTAAGGCCATATAAGTGGATCAATGAGCAATTGGGTCAACTAGACTTTTCAGTCTGGTCCAGATCAGCCACTCAAATCACTATAAACTTCATTAACAATCTATCCATAGCCTTGGCAGAAAGAAAGAAAGAAAGAAAGAAAGAAAGAAAGAAAGAAAGAAAGA
>NW_027185698.1:17056328-17061798 GCF_028583685.1 Petaurus breviceps papuanus | reverse complement strand
AAAGAAAGAAAGAAAGAAAGAAAGAAAGAAAGAAAGAAAGAAAGAAAAGAAACAACTCCTTTTTTCATTTGTAAAATGAGAAAATGGGACTTTGAGTTCAACCATACCATGATCTATTGTTATCTAGTCTCCACTTGAAGATGACCCCCTTCCTCATTTAAGGGCACCAGGACAGTCTGTTCACAACTGCTGTTTGCCAGCTATTCAGAATTGTTTGCTTACCAAAACCTGTTTTTGCCAACAAAACTGCTTTGGCTGAGCATGCTTAATTCAGATTGCAATTCCATGGAGGAGATCCAAACTTCTTTATAGGAACTTGACACAAGAATTGACTCTGAAAAGATTCAGGGCCCTGGAACAAGGAAGGTCATCTGGGAGAAATAATACCAACCCTACTGAGACTTCCAGAATACTTTCTAGGTTCAATTCCTGTGTTCGTAAAGATGTTTTTCCTAATTTTCAGTTCTCGCTCTCATTCTCTCTCATTCTCTTGGTATTCTTTTACACTAGGCAGAGCTCTAAAGTTGCTTATCTACGAGTACTCAGCAATGAGGACCATCTATCCATGCTAATGGACCTAGCTGGAACCAATTTCTGTTAAGATAACTGTACCTCTTTAAAGAGTATTTTCTCCACACTATCTCCCCCTTTAAATTTTCTTTTCATTAAATAGTTGATTATAGCTGTGCAATGTTACCCTTTTTAAATGCCACAGGATGCTTTTTTTTTTAATATGGATGTGCCCTGGTTTCTAACTAACCAAAGGCAATGGAATATTTTTACATTGTCAGAAATGCATGAGTTTTCATTAATTTCTAACAAAAAGGGGATATTTTGCCTCATTTTGAAGTATCACGTCAAATTGATCTGCAAATTTTTTAAAGGAAAAAGGTAATTAAAGAAGATATAACTCAAGTCACAGATTAATTCCACATTAAAAAAATTTTTGCACTCAAATTAAAGAAATCATTAAGATGTACCATGGTATGAGAGAAGAGAATTCAGGATGGAGAGTTATAAAAGACCTACTCATTCTTCAATGCTGGAGAAGTCATAACTTTAGGGGACCTTTGTTTTCCCATCAGTCTAATGAAGGGAATGAACTGGATCATCTTTATGGTCCCTTTCAGTTGTAAAATACTACTAATTTGGCTCAATTAAAAATTATTCATTGAACTTGTTCAGAGTTCTATTTCCACTGAAAAGGGAAACCTTCCAGTTCTTACCCCTTCCACTTAGAAATAGGCCACCTCCCTCTCCAAAGTTCACTTTGACTTTGCAGGAAGGTTGGCACACAAAACTGTTCTATCACAATGAAGAAAAAGAACAGGCACAACAGTGTAGATCAAAAAACAAAACTGTAGATCAGAGAATGGTAGAAATGGGAGAATGATACAAATTAGCAGGTGTATCATAAACGATTGAGGAAAGTCTCTGACCGAGCGAAAACTGGATTCTTTGAGAGAGTACTGCTACACAGTAATAACTGCACAAGTGAACAAAGAAATGCCCAGCAAGATGCATCTCACTCAGCACATCAATGGTCCCCAACACAGTTTAAAGGACTTACAGGTGAGTCAGGTCACGGAGCCCACGGAATGCATTTCTTGAAATGGTTTCAATTTTGTTTCCTTCAATGAATCTACAAAGAAAAGCAAGCATCGTTAACTGCATTCTGTCATCTTAACATTTAAAAAATCATTTTTCACAGTGGTCCCTGAACAATCTCAGAAAGCATAACTGAATGAAAAGCGTCTTTGAAGAATGCCAGTTTATGTACCGGGAATTCTCAATGCAGGGTAGGAGAGTATGAGTATAAGTGAATGTGTCTGTGTGCACCAGCGTGTGTGTGTGTGTGTTTCTATGCTCCTTTAAATAGTAGCTCTAAGTACTGAGAGTTGTAGATAATCTAAGTAAGAATGCTTTGAAAATAAGAAAGCTCCTTATATATATGCATGGTGGAATCATTACAGCAATATTAGAACATTTCTAGGCACACCCCTCTAATGGTAATGGTAATTTGAAGATCATGCCTTCCCCTTAGTAAATCTAAGTGAATATGAGGACCTTCCCTGATTTTTGCCTGCTTGTAACTTCTGTTTGTATTCTCTAAAGCTCAGGGTGCTGACTTTTTCCCCTGAACTAGGTAAATGGCATATGTTTGATTACGGTAAGATGGTTAACCCCTTTTTGAGTTGCTTTCCTTTAAAATTGCAGATCAAAGAACCTTGTGTTGGCACCAGCCTGCCTTATATACGGGGGCTGGCTCCTACCCCCCCCCCCAAATCCACTTACGTTTCAATATCTCTGTTAAGACAATTCAGTGATTGCATGCGGGTACTCATAGCCCTAGTCCAGACTCTCTTTTCACACCTAGACTATTATAATTGCCTCCTAACTGGTCCTCCAGCTTTCAGTCTCTTCCTTCTCTGATCCATCCATGCTGCTTCACCTGGGTCATCTTTTTTTTTTTTTAAAGCAATCGGGGTTAAGTAACTTGCTCAAGGTTACACGGCCAGGTGTTTCTGGGTGGGTGTAAGTGTCTGAGCCCGGGATTCGATCTCCAGGTCATCCCAACACTGGAGCCGGTGCTCTTACTCGCTGTGCTACCTGGCCGCCCCTCTGGGTCATCTTCTTAATGTACTATGGCTCCATCATTTCTCTACTTAAAACCTTCAGTGAATTGCTGAATAAAGTCTAAACTCCTGGCTGGCATTCAATGCCCTTGGCCTTAAGCTTTAACTAAGTCCTCCCACCTTCTCTAGTTACTACTTTCCTTCACATACTTTTTATTCTTGCTAAACTAGACTACTTACCATTGTCCACTTTTCTCATCATATCCTGTCCTATCAGACCCCTTAATTTGTTCACACTGTCCCTTCTCATTCCTAGAATGAAGTCATTTGGGGCAGCTAGATGGTGCAGTGGCCTGGAGTCAGGAGAACCTGAGTTCAAATCTGCCCTTAGACACTTAACACTTACTAGCCATGTGACCTTGGGCAAGTCACTTAACCCCAACTGCCCTGCCTTCCCCCTTCAAAAAGCTAAAAAACAGAAAGAAGTCATTCCTCCTTTGCTCTCTCTCTCCTTCATCTTCATTTATTAAAGTCCCTTCCTTCCTTTAAAACCCAAATGAGATGCCAACGCCTCCATGAAGACTTCCATGACCACCCCCTAGGTGAACATGATCTCTCCCTCCTCAAATTTTTCATAGTACTAGGTCTGGCTATCTCCTTTACACCTATTTCATTCTCTCTTATATGGCAATTACTGTGTCCTTGTTCTTCTCATTTGAAGGTAAACTCTCTGAGGACAAAGACTAGCTTGAATCTCTATTTGGGTATCCAGCACCAGAGATTTAGTAGATACTCTGCACATAGTAGACAGTGAATGTGTTTATTGAACTGAATGGCCCTATGGGCATTACTATGGGAATACATCCTCTATTCAAGTATTTATTCTGGAAGAATGGTGGAAAATAGCTTACTTTTGACAAAGAAGAGAGATCACTTAGCATTTGGAACAAATTACTCCCTAAAAACTTGTAAATAAAATAAAAACCTGCATGTTGTACAACTTTATTTTGTGCCTAACTCCCACTATGTGTTCTTCTAGGAAATATTTTGGAAATAGTGTCTAGGAAGAAAAAGAGATTGAAGAAGAGAATGAAACCATGGTCATTCACTCAACAAATATTTAACACCTTTTTATGATCAATTAATCAACTAAAAAGCATTCATTAAGTACTTACTAATGCTCTAAATGCTGAGGGTATTAAAAAAAGACAGAAAAACTGTTCCTTCCCTCCAGAAGCTAGCTTACATTCTAATGGGGGGGGGGCACCATACACATAATTAATTATATATAAGACAGCTACAGAGTCAATGGAAGGCAAACCATGAGGAGGCAATAATGGCAGTTGGGGGACTAAGAAAGAATTCTTGCGGAAGGTGGCACTTGAGCTGAGAAATGAAGGAATTCAAGGAAATAAAAGGCAGAGAGGATGCAAGATGACGTTCCAGGCATGGGGGACAGTCGGCAAAAAGGGTACCAAGTATTAACAGAGTGCTTTGAAGGGAGAATAAGAAGACTGGAAAAATAGGAAGGGACCAGGTTGTGCAAAGCTTTACATGCTAAAAATGGAGCTTAGATTTGATCCTGAAAGCAATAGGGAACCAGGAGAGTTTATTAAGTAAGTTAAGACATATTTGACCTCCACCTCAGGAAAATCACTTTGGCAGCTATGTGGAGAATGGATAAGGCTGAGGAGAAACTAGAAGGCTATTTCAACAGTACAGGTGAGAGGTGATTAGGGCTGATTTAGGAAAGTGGCTAGGTAGGATGAATATTATTATGCTGTTTAACAGAAGGGAAAACTGAAACACAGAGGGAAGTAAGTGACTTGCCTCTGACTACATAGCCCTTTACTAGCCAGATCAAATTCAGTCATTTTTCTTCCACTGCATCATCCTGCTTCTCTACTCTATAATTTGAGAAAATCTGCCTTAAGGGATTTCTGAGTTACTGGTATGACCTAAGTATGATTTAAGTGAAGAGACAGAAACTACAGAAGAAGTATTGCACAAAATGAAATCATAAGATTTGGCAACTGAATGAATATGTGGGAGTGAGAATGAGAATCACGAACAACACCGAGGCTGCAAACATGGGTGACTGGAAGGCTAATAAAACCATATTCAGCAGTAACAGGGGACTAATTGGGTGTTTGGAGGAGGTGTGAGTTTAGAAGGGAAAGATAGTAAGTTCTGTTTTGGACATAATGAGTTTGAGATGCCTACATGGCATCTAGTTTGAAATGTCAGTTTGGCAGTTGATAATGAGGGACTGGAGAAAGATTAGGGCCAGATATATAGATCTGGGAGTCAACAGCATAGAGATTATAATTGGACCCATGGAAGCTGATAAAGAAACCAAATGAGAGCAAAAAGAAGATAGTCAGGTCAGAGACTTGGGGGAAATCATTCCCTACTCACAAAGAATTTATGATCCACTAAGAAGTCTCACTTGGCATGTAAGATACCATCCTGCCCACAAGAAGCTTATAATCTAGTAGGAAGTTCCACTTGGTATAGACTATGCCATCCGTACCCACAAGAAGCTTATGATCTAGTAGGAAGACCCACTTAGCATAGAACTCACCATCCCTGCCCACAAGAAGCTTATTATCCAGTAGGAAGTCCCACTTGGTATATAAGATACCATCCTTGCCCACAAGAAACTTATAATCTAGTAGGAAGTTCCACTTGGTATAGGATATGCCATTCCTACCCACAAGAAGCTTATGATTTAATAGGAAGTCCCACTTGGCATAGAACTCACCATCCCTGCTCACAAAAAGCTTATGATCTAGTAGGAAATCCCACTTGGTATATAAGATACTATCCCTGTCCACAAGAAACTTATGATCTAGTAGAAAGTCCCACTTGATATATAAGATACCATCCTGCCC